>NW_027526295.1:265030612-265136646 GCF_048455015.1 Haemaphysalis longicornis | reverse complement strand
GCTGACTACAGGAAACAAAGCCTAGCTGTTTAAAGCCCTGCTTATATTTCTTAGTGACTCCTGTCTGGATTCTCGGCTCGACAAAATTTGAGACTGCAAAATAATGTCTCTCTCTCTCTCTCTCTCTTTTTTTTTTTTTTGGACGATAATCATGTGCTGAAAAGTGGACTGTAATCATCTGATTCAGTGCCCGTTGTATGCGAGATGTTTATTGGTTTTATTGCTTGTACATAATTAATTTGTCAATTTCGTTGTCATTTTTTCTACCTTCCACAGTAATTCCTTTCTCTTTGTCCCTAGTACCCTCCCCCCAGTGGGAAGTAGCAGGCCCAAGATCGCTTTCTGAGGCAAACCTTATCTCTGTTTCAATAAACATTCACTCTCTTTCTCTCTCTCTCCAACATCTGCACAGTATCCATCCCTCATTACTGTACCTCATTGTCAAGCCTGCAGACTGCATAAAAGCTCAACATCATCATTCAGAAGCCTGCTGCCGTTCCATATACCCAACTATACCGAACTACTACTTGCAAGCTTATACAATTTTGAATCCCTCAACTTTCACCTTCTGGCCAAGCGACACTACTCAGCTAGGCTATACAATACCATTATCTTAAGAGCGGAAAGCCTGCATTCCACTCACTGTCTGACATTGCATTGAGGTTGCCCTATTCCCCACAACCTGTCTCCTGTTTACAACAAGGATTGCAAAGAGGCCCGAGCCCAGGCTGTCAAAAACCAATACGACTTCATCCCTTGCACATGCTATATGGATGCATCCTCGAAGCCCACCCTCCAAGCATTCGCTGCAAGCGTCTTTGAGGCCCAAATCACCCAACTCACTCCCACCACAGTTCTCGCCTCATTCGAAAAATAAACAGAGCTTGCCATTGCCCTGAGTGCCACGACAGGGACATCTCGAGCTCCCAAGCCACCTGCTGCAACTCCACGACTGGACGTATCTCGCTACACGCCTTGTGATTCCACAAGCACTGCTACTAGCCACTGTAGCACTGCCAAGCATCACAGTAATGCATCTAGTCAGGACCCTTGTGCTGACTAACACAAGTCCTTGGAGGTGTACGAAGCAGCTCACGCCTCGGCTGAAGCTCACACCCGTTAAGAAAAGTCATCAAGACCAATGCCTCCTGTCCCCCATGCTATACAGACATCTTAGCCCCACTATGGCCATGAACAATTCCACAAGGGAGAAATTGCATATTCGAATGCACTTTTCTCATTCAAAAACGCATCTAAATTGGCTGGAAAATGCAGAGGATGGCTGATGCTAGCGTCATCTTATTTAGTGATGCTAGCTTATGCATTCCACGCCGTTATTGAGCAAGGCATTAAGAGAATGCTTACTACTCACTTCAATGTCCCATAACGCTATGTGGAATGCAGAAAGTGTCACACTTATGTCTGCTTCAAAATTTAAATGCACATTTCCATGCATGCAGTTGAAGCATGTTTGCGATTGGAAGGAGGTGGGGTGTGCTGAAGAGGCACACGGCATGGTGGAGAATTGGGGGGGCAGGGGTTATGCAGTGTCGGTGTATGTGGTTCAACGAGTCCTGGTCACAGAGTTTCCTCACCAGTCAACCTGCCGCATGTCGTGTTGAAAAGGCACAGGGCAGCGTGAAGAATCGGGGCTGTGGGTCATGCAGCGTTGGTGTAAGCACTTAAACCAGGGCTGGGCACAAAGTGCGCTGACTAAACAACCAGCTGCCCACTATCGGACGACTCTATCGTGCTTGTGAAGATTAGGTGCCAGCGGGCGTTTGTTCCCTGCACTGCAAAATATTGGCAGCAAGGGGCTCGCTAAAAGGACGGTTGGGTTTATGGTTCTGTTGTGCCCATGAATGGGATACGGGCTTGCCCTTTGCTTCGCTGCACATCGTAATCGGCGTTGCACCTTTTCATAAATTCCTGAAATCGAAGTTGCATGTAAACTGCAAGGCCTTAATTTCGTAATTTTTGGCATGCTCTACTTGCCATCACTTCTAATGGGGCTGGGGTACAAGCACCGTCGGAATTATTTTGTACAAATGGCACATAATTGGCCAGCAAAAAGCTACACTCGGAAAGTGTTGTGCAGTAAGTGTTCCTTGGTGCATTTTGTGCCGGGTGCTGACCAAATCTTGAAACTTATTTGTTTCTCTGGTGAATTTCGCTCAACTTCCGGAGTGCCTCAGGGAAGCAACCTGGGCCCCTTGTTGTTCTTGATTTTTATCAATGACTTGGCTGAGCGCATGCAACACTCTGAAATGCTCCTCTTTGCTGATGACATTAAGATCTTTCGGCCTATAGACAGGGCTAGCGAGTGCTCGCTTCTACAGGATGACATCAACACCGTGTCAGCATGGTGTTCAGCAAACATGCTTCGCATCAACCCATCAAAGACCAATGTGATATCATACCATCGTCGACAGGTGCCGATTCAATTTTTGTATAAGCTGCATGGGGGTTCCATTACTCGAGCGTCAACAGTGCGGGACTTGGGTGTGCACATTGACTCATCACTAAGTTTTAAACACCACATTGAAAAAACAGCCAGCGATGCAATGAAATCCCTTGGACTCGTAACACGTGTCACGAAAGAGTTCACTGATCCTACCTGCTATTTGTCCCTGTTTCGGGCTATTGTACGTTCCCGGCTAGAGTACTGCTCGGTTGTATGGAACTCTGTTCCTCAATACTTGTCACTGTCTCTGGAACGAGTCCAGATGAGATTTATTAGAATCTATTATGATCGTTACCTTTTCAGGAAAATATATTACACGTATGACAGAATACTCGACCACACTGGATTAAGCAGACTGAGTGACAGAAGAACACTCCTCGATATGTGCTTTCTTCACAAGCTCATTCATGGAGCTGTTGACTCTGCCGATTTGCTAACTTCCATCAATTTTCATGTCCCCACACGATGCCGTTCCTCGCCGCTATTTTATCCTGACGTCAATCATAAAAGTCCTGTCCAGAGAATGCAACTCCTTTACAACTCACTTGAAGTGCCTGATCTGAGTATCTTTGATCGTTACAGCACTTTTGTGCAAGCTGTTAAAAATTCATCTAAAGCCTGAGTGTGTACTTATGTGTTGTAAAATCAGGCGAGTCAGCCATGTAATGCTTGTTCCATTGAGGTTATTTTCATTTCTCATGCTCTTTTTTCGCTATGGTACACATCTTCTGAGTGTGTTCTGAGTGTCTTCATTTGCGTTGTAGAATCGTGTGAGTCAGCCTCATAATGTTTGATCCATTGATGTTATTTTTACTATACTCTTTTTTCCCCATTGTACACATCTCCCTTTTCTATCCTTTCCCTTGTTTCTTCTGTGCACCACGCTGAAGGCGTCATGCTGTTTGTGGGCACTTATCTAAATAAATAAAAATAAATAAATAAATAAATAATTTCAACCTGCCGCGGTGGCTCAGTGGCTAACGTATTGGGCTGCTGTGCCCAAGGGTGCGGGTTTGATCCCGGCCATGGTGGTGGCTTTTCTGATGGAGGCGAAACGCAAAAGTGCCTGTGTTTTGGTATTTCAGCAGACTTTACAGATCTCCAGGTGGCCAAAAGTAATTTGGAGCCCTTCACCACGGCCCAGGTGTAGCTGCAGCGCGTTTAACCCCACAATAGTAATCAAGAGAAAGCTTTGCCAAAGTCGCAATGTTGTGGTCAATGAGCCTCTTATTCTGCCTGTCGTTAACTCTTTACCACCACTTCCCCTGGTGCTACATATAGTGCCTGGGAGTGCTTTGCCTCCACTGCCATGTATGGTAAGGGCTTGCAGTTCACTCATCTTTGGCGAGAAGCTCGGTTTTATCTGCCCTTGCAGTTGGCTGCTCAGTTGTCCTCTGCATGGACATAGTACCTTGTTTATGCACCACATTCTCCGAAGGTATGCTTGATGCAACTTCAGCGCTGTAGTGGAGTCTTCTCATTGTCTGTTCATTTCGATGATTTGGGGGTTGAAGTTTTGTTTGTGGTGCATGTATGCAAAACCTTGACACACAGTCAACTTGGCTGACAGTGCTGATCCAGACACAGTCAATGAACAAATTAGGCCTTGAGAACCATCCCAAAAGTAGAGAGCCTAACTTTGCCCAAATGAAGAATTGTGCAATTATTGGGCCCTGTTTCTACAAAAACAAAGGAAATACCTAACATCTAAATTTTATTTTCAGTTTTGTTTGCTATCTCCAATCGGCCGTTCTAGCTTCGCAATTTTGAAACCTAATCTTCCTGCACTTCAAATGAATTTGCGATAAAGCATAACGTTAGTACTTTAGTATATCTGGTTGTTTTAGTAGATGTGCTGCATTGTATCGTTTTCTGGCCTCTCCCTTATGGTGCCAGTAGTGTGCCACTTGACTATTTAATATAGTTGTGCCACACACTATACAACACACTGTTTGCAACTGGGTTCATTATTGTGCACTGTAGCCACTCGCAGTGCTACTGTATGCTTCCAGAAATGCAGAAATATCTGAATGTAACGGCTGCTTGTTTTGTTAGTTGAAGAACAGCTGTAAATAAATTCAGCACACACAGAAGCAAACTTCTGCCAATGGCAAATGTTGACACTTGGAAGAAATGAGCTGCAGCAACAGGGTATAAAGAGCAGTTTATTCATACTTCACTTATGGACGCACACATATCACTGCCATCTATCTCTATGGCCGTAAAAAAGGCTGAAGAGTTCCTTCTTGCCAAAGATACAAAAAGCGCATTATCCTTCAGCATGACACCATCAGCCCCACACAATCCTGAAGCTGGCGGGAATTACTTGTCCCTTTATCGATGACCACTTAAATTGCCAGTAAATGACATCACGCGGTCAAAGGCACTAAAACCATGTAGCAAACAAAATAAAAGTGCACATCTCCCAGTGCATTACAAATAAGACATTGCACAATTCTCAGTGCACCCCATAAAATACAAACGACACTACACCTCTAACAGCATTGCATTGCAAATAAAATAATTAAGCAAATCTCTCCAGTTTATCTCAAAGTAAATTGTGGAGCAGACTGCAGGCTGTTTTATGCCAATGACATTCACTTTCAGCCATGCAACACGGACTGTAGCTTCTGTCTTAATTTAGTGCGGCATCTTCGCATCTGGTACAATTCTGAAGACATTCCCAACAAAGAACAACCATTTTTTGCTATATTTCAGCACTGTACTAAAGTTCCGCCAGGATTTTCATTAAAGTGACTATTCCCATGCTCCTGCTGCTTGTTGCTTGCCTGTGACGCTAGATTGATTACTGCACAATCCAAAGGCGTAGTGCACAATTGCTGAAGACAAACAAGACATTTTCGTTGCTACTGCAGCTGCATCACAAAAGCACAGTTGGCCCCACGCAAGAGCCGTACATTTGGCACGCGTAGTTGCACGTAAAATGATTGGCATGTATCAAATAGTGCATAAAAAGTAGTGTTCGTTTTTCTCTCTTGTCCGACTTGGTTAACACAGTATCAGTGGAAGCGCACTTGCAAACTATATTGACATGCAAACTTTTAACACTCTTGCACAAAGCAAACAAAGAACACCTGCTAGGTGTGAGCTGAATTTGAGGCACTTGGCATTATCTGCGACATATTAACGCGCAGGCTACAAGAAAGGTGCTTGTTTTATGTTTTATACACACACATGCAAAAAAAAGGGTATTTTTATTGATTTTGTGTTGGTGCTTCGGTTAAAATGGAGGAGACTGAACCATTGATAAAGCATAATTCTGAGCCATAGGGTGCATAAATTTTGGTGCAAGACGCCCTTTACACACTGCCACCCCAAAACGAAAAAACTTCATCTTGCCACCACGGTCAAGGTGGCATCTATCTTGCCTACGAGGTTTTATGCAAAACCCACCATGCCATGCCATTGCCTGATAGCACTGTGTACTTCATACTGCACCATCCCTGCACATTTCAAGCACTGTGCAGGGATGCTGCAGTCTGGCTAGTTTTTTATTGCAAACACTATAATGCGGCACACACTGCACAACAATTCACCACACACCCCAACCCTGTGCCAACCTAACATACAAAGGTTACATCGTGCCAAAAAAGAGAATTCGTAGGTACGCCTTTTCACAGTAGAAGAAGTTGACCAGTATCTGGATCAAGTGCAAGCTGTCTCTGAGCGTATGACTAGAGTCCTGCACAATGCTGATGGCTTCTTGTATCTCCTGCGTGAAGGGCAGGTATGCCTTGGCACCCTGTAGGGCCCGAAGTCGGGAAAGGCACTGGCCAGCCAGGACGGTGTTGTCAGTGAGACGTGCAGCCACAAAGGCTGCCACAGCCCGGCAGCAGAATCGAAACCGCGCAGACACGGTCGATCGGCGGCCCATGCCCAGGGCCCCGAGCAGGCCTCCCGTGTCGCGGTCTTCGCCCAAAACGGTCAGTGTTGAGCAGAAGTTCCCCAAAAGATGACCCACCGCCTGCGAGTCGCCGCCGAAGTCGAGCTGGCGCAGACTCAGCACCAGCAGCTTGGCCCAGAGCAGGAGCAGCTTGGGCTCGGCCTCCTCCACAGCGGCCCGGCCCTGGGACACCCAGTCCGCCAGCTGGTCCAGCAGGGCACGCTCGTCATCGGGGCTCCGGCAGTGGGGCAGGCAGTGCAGCAGGTAGCACAGCTGGGTCAGGTGTGCCGCCTGAGTGGCGCACTGGGACCGGAATTCGGGTAGGGTCAGCTCGGGAACTCTGAAGGCGGCCGCAGCCTGCTCCCAGCCACCGTCGGGGGCCGCGGATCCCTCCAGGAAAGCAGCGAGGCAGGCCTCCGCCACGTACACCAGCTGTCGCACCGAGGCCAGGTGAGTGCAGGCCGCGGCCAGCACGGCTAGCAGGACCGGGTAGCCCTGGCGGGCTTCCAGCCAGGGCGTCAGACCTCCGAGCAGAGCCTGTTCCTGCGGGCTGCCCTCGCGGCAGCTGTCCAGGAGAGAGAGGGCGCGACCCAGAAGTGACATGGGGCCCAGCACCGACTCGCACTGGTCGAGCAGCTGCGGCAACAGCAGCGCCACGTCTTGGGTGTGGGCTGCTCCCAGGGCTGGGCCGTACAGTCCGACAACCGTGCTCACAAATCCGTGCTGCTTGTGCAGGTCGCTAGCTCGTCCGGGCACCATGCAAGACAAGGTGGCCACAAACTCCAGCACAGTCCGGTCAGTGCCAGGGCCTGGCTTCAGGAGACGGCGGGCGTCGCAGCTACAGGCAAACTTCTTTTGCAGCTGGCAGACAAGTTCCACGGGCAGCAAGCCCCATTCATGCTCTCGCAGTGCACCGAGTTTGCTGGACACAAACACGGCCATGTCCGCATGCCACGCAAGGCCCACAGCCAGTTCAGCAAAACACGAGTGGTATTCTACGACCTGCTCAGGTGCCAGCTGCAGTGCATGGCGCAGACGCTCCTGCCAGGACACCTGCACAAACACCTGGACCAGGAAGGCCAGGTGGGCGGAATACTTGGCGTCCAGCACTTTGCAAGCCAACTTCATGTCGTCCACAGAGGGGAAGAACTGCGACCACGGCAGTGTGCCAAGCGCTGTCTGCACAACAGCAGTGACATATTCTGGGGGATCAGTCCAGACATACTTGAGGAAATAGTGCTGCCACACAAGAGACAGCACATTAACGTTCCATGTGTCGTGGCAGCAGCGGTGAAAGAAGGCTAGCACGCCCACAAGCGAGTGCACCATGTAGGTCGCCTCCTTGCCATCCACTGGGAGCCACGGAGTGTACACGCTTTTTCCCTCGGCCAATTCCAGCCACGGACCATAGAGTTGCAGCACTGCTTTGACAGCTTCGGCCAGGCTGTCATTTGAAGCCTTCAGGTTTTCCCAAATGTAGCAGTGCGCAACAGCACTGAAGAACCGGCACAGCACAGGCAGGAATGGCTTTGTCTTCCCATACAGGCCACTTTTGGCTACGGAGGCATCCGAGTTTCGCAGTGTAGTAAAGTGGTTCGTGGCGATGCTTATAGTTCCCGTGGTTTCAGCCAGAGACAGCAGGCACTGCTGCTTCGCAAACTCCTCGTCATATGCCTGCGCTGCATGTTCAGGCCTACCGTAGCCCAGCGCTTGCAGGAAGACGCTCCAGGTGGCCACAGGCAGGGAACTGGACTCTACACCCCTTAGCAACATGGTAAGTACCACCGCGTAGTGCTCGGGAAAGTGGAACTGCAACAAGCTGTACAAATGAGAATGAAACACTTCGACCAGCGGCAACAAAGGCTCCGGTGGATTGAGGCCACACTTGCACAAAGCCTTCTCTACGGACTCCAACAGCTGTGCCCGCACAGCTGAACTCGGCGCAACGTTTGTCAGCCATCGTGGGAGATCAAACTTGGACAGCAGCACAAACACAGCATTGTACAGCGTTGGAACGAGGCACGAACTCACGGACTGGTACATCAGTGCATACTGCTCCTGGTTCGCCGCGGCTGGACTGAAGAAGGGAGCCACGTAGCCCACTCGGCCGGGGTCGTTCAGGATCGCTTGAAGCACGGGGAGGCACTGGTTAGCTCGGTGGGACACAAACTCCTCTCCGGCCATGTCCAGGCACAGGGTTACAAACTGTCGTGTGGGAGCGTAGTCCACCATCTCCTTGTGCAGTGCCCCAACCAGGCTGAAGAATACCTCGCTACCGAGTGCGTCGAGCTCTTCCCTGATGGCTGGCGTGGCCTTGCGGTGCCTCTGCACCAGCTGAGTGATGCAAGCCTCCAGCTGCACGAGCGCGCAGCAGCTGGCGTGTGGAGGCGGTCGCTGCAGCTCCGTCAGGACGGCCACCCACTCAGTCCGGTTCCGGTCAACCTTGTGCAAGACGTCTGGTGCCAGGCGCGCTTCGTAGAACTGCAGCCTCAGGTGGAGGGGGCCCTTGCAGTCTTCACGGTAGTCGCAGGGCACCGTGAGGTGCACGTACGCAGGGACGTTGTCGTACAACACGGGCAGCAGCTCTTCGCGGCACACCCTGTCCAGGCTGGCCAACTTGTCCAACTGGCCAGTGGCAGTGCTTGCCTGGCCCATCAAAACCCTCAGCTGTGAGGAGACCAGCTCCTTCACTTGCGAGGCCAAGCAGGGCACGGGGGGAATCACGGGGCGCAGAGTCGGCACGGGAGGCGCTGGCATGGGCCCCTCGTAGGTCCTGAGCCGAGAAACAATGCGCTCCTCGGGGGCCGGCTCGGAATGCTGCTGGTTTCGGCAGGGCCGGTTGGCACGTGGCTGTTTGGGCAGCTGCAGGCTTTGCAGCTCGCGTCGTCCCACCTCCACGGGCACAAGGTCATGCCACAGCTGGCTGCTGCCTTCAATGATGGCACACAGCGCCTCGGGGCAGTACTGCGACGGCAGAGCTCCAAAATCAATGCTTGCACCCTGAAGTCGTGGCTCTTCTAGCCACAGGCCGAAAGTCCGGTACATTTTGAGCAGTTTTTCAAACAGGTCTCTCGGTGCTCCCTGTTCGCTCGTGGTGGCACATTTTTGGTAAAAGTGGTCAGCCAGTTCAATCAGCCGCCGCTTCATCTTTTTCAGCAAGGCAAAATAGGTAGCACTCTCAAAGAAGCGGGGTCCAACACTGCTGCCGTTGGCGCACCTTTGCAGGTAGAGGGAGAAAAACTGCTGCCATATAAGAGGCAAAGCTGGATGGTCCGCGTCAGTCTGCAAAGCCTGATGAGCCCAGCGGTACAGCAGAAGAACCTCCAGGGATGCCTGCGTGGCTTTCTTGACTATCACTTCAACCGAGGTCTGGGGCGACTGTGCCGTGGCAGAGAGTACAGCTTTCCAGGCACTGTCGACTTCTGGCAGCTGGGCTTCGGCCAGCATTCCCGCCAGCGCAAACCAGGGAAATGCTGGCGCAGACTGGAAAGGCACCATGGATGGCCAGGAGGCCGCCTGGCTGCCCAAAACGTACGAGAACACCGTCTTCATCATGGACTGGGATGCCTGGGGTGCGGCTAGGCTCGCAAGCAACTCCTTCAGGTGTGCCAGCACGCTGTCGAAGCAGTCTGCCTCGAAGTAAGCAAGCTGCACCAAGACATCGAGAAGGTACATGACGTTATCCTTGCCCTTGGGCTTGTGCGCTGCCCTGTTCATGGGGATGTCTGGAAGGCGGAAGAGCAGCGAAATCCAAAGCTTGATGGGCAGCGAGGGGAGGCCCCAGTGCTTGGCTTGGCTAACGTGTGCAGCCATTGTCGCAGCAAGCTGCTTCAGCACTTCAGCTGAGCTCTCTGACCCCATGAGGCTTTTGGCCGCTGTCAGGTAGGTGCTGTCTGCCAGGACGAGGTGGCGAAGGTCGGCCAGGAACTTCTGGTTAGTCGTGAGCAGCTCCTGCCGCATGTAGAAGAGAGGCAGCACGTTGCTTATGCATTTCACAGCCGCAGCACACTGCTCGTTCACTACCAGCGTAGAGATGGACTTGAAGCCTGTGGCAAGTACTTCTTCTCGATAGTGACCAGCACTTCCGATGGACAGAGACAAGAAGAGGGCAGGGGGGGAAAGGTCCTTGCAGGCCTTAAGAACTGGGTGGAGCCACTCGCACTTTTCCGGATTCGGTGCCACACCCGCGGGAGGATTTTCATCTACGACGAGGCTCAGCTGGGCTCGGTGGTTGCAGTCAAATGCATGCAGTTTCAGTTGAAACAGGATATTCCAGCTCCACGCAATGAAGCCCGTGGGTGTCGAAGACTCGCACGTTCCTGTGGCCAGGTAGGACAGGTAACGAACTTGCTTGTAGACGTAGCTGGCCACTTCATAGGGCGCACAGAGCTTTTCGTACGCCTCCAGCAACAGCAACGCCAACTGCTGGTGCAGGCTGTATTCCAGAAAGAGCTGGCCCTGCTCGTTGAAGCCATAGTTGAGACTCTCAATGAGAAGCCGTGCCAACTGGCTCTGGGGCGAGTTGAGTGGGTAGTAGAGCAAAAAGTGGGAAATGATGTCCAGGTCTTCTTTGCCAGGCAGCCACAGGTGCAGTGGCATGGCCTGCATCAAGTAGCACGCCATTACACCCAGTGCCATCATGTGGTCATCAATTGCGTCTAAGAGCACTGACACAATGCCTGGCTGCTTCTGTGCCAGGGACGACAGCAAATCTCGGCCTTCCTTGGCGAACAGTTGCCTCAGCTTTCGGTTCAGATATGTCATCTCGAAGATTTCCAGAGCCACCATGTGCGTAAAGGCACGACTGTCTGCTCCGCGGGAGGCAGCCATGTTGGCGAACGAAGTCATCAAGAAAAAAACCTCCGACTGCGGCATGTGGCTTAGGCTTTCCTCAAAACCCAGCTTGTGGACTTTGTCCTGCAGCTTGTCGCAGATATCGCTGGGAGACAGGTGAACCTGCTGCTCGTTTTCTTGGTAGCTGTTGTGGAGAAGCCACAGCAACTGCCACAGCATAGCCGTGGATACGGTGGAATATGGGAGGACAGCCATAAACTGCCAAGCGCCCGTGCTTTGCGAGTAGAAAATACAATTAACCGCACGCAGAACAAACTGGTCATATTCAACCTGGAGGCGTTTGAGCATGGCAGAGTTGCCGACACCTTGCGTGGACTGAAAGCTCCTCCAGTGGTCGGAGACATACTGAACCGTGTGGCGAACCAAACGACTTATTCTTTTTGTTAGCTGTTTGTATCGCGAACGGTTGTAGGTCTTCAGGCCAGTGTGCAGAATGGAGACCAGGCGTGACGCAACTGCGATCATTTTGAGGACATCTTGCTCAGAAGCCCTGGCCGCATCATAGTCTTCAGACGTCGCAAACAAGAGGTGCTGGAAGATACCAGCAAAAGGCACCTGATTTAGCAGTGCTACGACATCGTTCTCTCTCCAGTTGATCACCGAAGGTGTGTCATCTTCTTCACCATCAGAGTCCAGCATAACCCAGGGTTCTTGGCCAGAGGCTGCTTCGAAGACACTCTGCAGGTGCTGCAAATACTCCTCACGGGCCTCGACTGGTGACAGGATTGTAGTCAAGACCACCAGGGCGTAGTCCAGTTGCTGGCAGCCCAGTGCGGCTTGGTGCCAGTCGGTGTGCTCGGGCCACTGAGCAGGGCTGGGCACTTGGACCATGTTGACGGCCCACTTGTGGATGCCCGGGGGGCACCTGACCACATGGTTGAGCAGGAAGAAGTGGTCGGCCAGTGAGGCCACCCGCAGCAACAGGCTGGCCAGCATGCGCAGCCACGACTGCACATCACTTACAAACACATCGTCCTGCACAGCCTTCCTCAAAAACACAAAGAGAACACTGATGCAGGCCTTCAGTTCGGCCACGTTGGCATCAACTTGTGTTCCAGGGCTGACGGGTGCGTTCTTTGGCATGTCTCGGAACTGAGGGGTGTCCAGAACCAGCTGGAAGTAGTAGTCGATCTGGACCCGCAGTGCGGCAGCATTGTGCATGTGCAAGAGATGTTTCTCCCTCAGCAGCTTCAAAAGCTCCTGGGCAGATGAAGTCATAAGTGATGCTGCATCGTCATTATACAGAGCCCTCTGGTAGTAGTGCTCTCCGGTCACTCGCTTGTTGTCTGCGCACCTCCCTTTCCCCGTGACAACGTCTGGCACAATGTCCCACATGCTTGCTTCCTGCTTTGCAATGTCTTGCTGAAAGCTTTGCAAGGCGCAAGCACTCGTAGCCAATAGCTCCCTGGAATGCAGGTAGTTTTCCAACAACTTGTAGAGCTCATGATGGTTCAAGTGCCTCTCTTTGTTGAGACTGACGAATTCTGAAACTATGGCTGTTCTCGCATTTAGCCACGCATTTTCGTACAACATGAGTATCTGCTCCTCCGTAAAAGGGCGCATCGATTCTTGCTCATCGCGGACTTCTGAAAGCTCTGGATACAACCTGCCCACACTCTTGCTTCGGTTGAGCACGTCATCGCCGCGCGCTGCGACATCTGGGCTCACTTCGGTACGTGCACCTTGCCGATGCGCCGTCGAGATGTCATCACTCGAAGCAGGAAAAGCGTAACAGTCGTCACCCGCAGGGGCCGTTGGCACTTCGGGGGCAACTATCGAGCCCCCTTCCGTAAGCGGCGCGGCTTTGGTGTCTTTTGAATGGCAGTCATCTTGTTCGCTGCAGTCAGCAACTACGGGGGTTGTGGATGCCGACTGGCTGCCATCACGAAGCACCGATGCAGGCGCAACTGCAGCGTCTGCGGACGCCTGCGCCTCCGCGCCCAATTCTGTACCCTGCGAGGCTTCAGCCCCTTCTGAGTGAATGACGCACTGTTCATTGTTATCATTCGATTTGAGTGGCAAATCAGTGCTTTCTGTAGGCGCATCCGGCGCTAGCGGAGATTCCGATGCAGAGGAAGCCGATTCACGGTCTTCAACACCAGTATCCGTAGACTGTAGGTGTGTGTCAACAGCGCTCTTCTCATCGAATGCACAGTCGATGTCAGAAACAGTCGTCGCTGCGGGGTGGCTCGGTTGACAGGTTGATTTCGCAGAAGTATGAGAGGTCTCAGAGTGTTGCTTCTTTCGGGACTTTTTTTTAACTTTCACCTGCTCCATGCTGGCATGTTTCGATCAGCCTGGGGTTGTAGTTGTGGCACGCCGGTGCTTGAACAAAACAATTTTGCACATCCACCCAGCCAAAGCGGCGTCAACTTCGCAACTCACTCAGCTGACTCACAGAACAGGGATGGCTGACTTGATTCCCAGCATGCTTTTCTGTTATCATTGCAAGCGAGCGAGGCATGGAGGAATGGAGCGAGGTAACCATCACGTGATGTTTATTCATATAATAAAAATAAAACCAGCGTATATAGTGTCCGGAAATAAAATATATTGCATGTGCATTTAATTGCACGTTCTAGAATTTTATTTAGCTTAGTTTTTTTATTAATTGTTTCTTACGATAATTCCGGTCGTAAACTGTCCGAATACGCGGCCACTTTCCGTCACTCCCAAATTGCTTGGATTTGTGCTTGCGGAACCAGTGTGGGTTTATTTCAATATTTTTTGTGTGATGTGTGGGCCGTGTTCTACGCTCGCGATGTTTGTCAGAAGATCGGTAAGGCACCGATATTTGTGGCGTTCTTGTAAACTTATCACGTTTTGGAATAATCTTTAGCTCGCAATTTAAGTTCTTTCCTCTTTCGCCCTGCAACCCCTCATGAGGCGTTGTCTGCTGAGCCATCGAACGTCCGAATTTTACCATTTTAAAGTTAAATTTCGTGTGCATTTTTTGAATTATTTTTAATAGCGTGGGTAAAATGTAGTTACGTGCGACCTCGCGTATTCGTTCTTGGTTACATAAGCGAAGCGTTCCACTCTTTTGCCGTACTGACTGATCGACACCAAATGTTCGGCTTAATTGCCGCATACCCTTCTTCTGAACTGTTACGCCCTAAGTTTTTCCTTGTGGCGCATCACTTGCAATAGCCCTGCTTTGGCGTAGGCAGTTCAAGCAGGATCTTGATGATGGGCCGCGGCCCGGGTCTTTCGTTCTTCTTGCGCGCTTACTCGCTGCCGGCGCTTCTTTCGCTAGCTGTCATCGTGATGCGACACATGCATAGACGCCATCCCGAGCGCTGCAGCAGATGCCCCGCGTTGTGAGAGGTTTGTGTAAATAGCGGCTGCATCGCTTTATTGTTTTTGTGGGTATTTGAGAAGGAACGATTTTTCTCTGTGGTAGGAATATTTCTGATCAGCAAAAAGTTTGCACCCCGTTCATCTGTGTTGGGAGACTGCTTACTCAATAAACATGGAAAATCGGTTAGATGTGAGACTTTTTAGTTCTGGAGGAGCGGATATAGCAATGTCGCTGTCTAAACGCCCAGTTCGTAAATTTCCTTCTTGTTGAAAGTAACGTAATCAGTTAAGGTGTTGATCTTTTCGTCAAACGCGAGTGTAATCTGGGCCCGCTGCTGATAAGAAAAGCGAGGAGGTGAAATTTGTGGTTTGGTTTGTATTGAGAAGTTTTGCTCTAGTTTGAGCAGCCTGTTGCTTGTGAGGTGACTGCACTGACGACCTTGGCGATGTTCTCCTTAAGGGCTCTAAACTGGGCAAATTAAATTAAGCCGTGGGAGAGAGGATCACTTCGGCCACTAAGAGCTGGCCTCATTACGCCCGCAAGCAGCATCGCCTGTCAAATGAACGCGCTCGACACTCACACTGTCAGAAAGTCTGTGCCATTCGTAGGCAGGTCAAGGCATCATTAAATAGTGCTGATATTAATGGCGTTACTAGGTTGAAAGTGAACCCCTGAAGCAATCAATTTCTGGCTGTTTACAAGCTTGGCAGCGTTCATTGTTGTGGAACAATGGACTGCAGTCAGAGTTCAGCCGTAGTGGATCCGCCCAACCGACAATGGCTTATGGGTGGCATCACCTATTGTCTCGACGTATTCGATTCCGTACATGATTGATGTTGGCACCCGATCCCATAAACTGCTGTGCTGGTAGCTGCAGACAAGTGCATTTTATGTGCAATTACTTTCTGAGAGAGGCATTCGTAGCACTGTTTTCTGCGTTTGCATGGTGCTATCTGCCAGGCTAGAGCCTTTTGTTGTGTTACAGCCCACAGCCGAATGGCATACAGCTGTGAAAGACTAGAGCTGACATGACCCAGTTACAATGTCGGGCTTGGTGGTGATCTGTGGCTTAACTAGTGCTGGGTATAAATGTGCAGAGTACTGTGAAAGTTCTCCTTCGTAGCCCAAGCCTTCCAGGATGTTGGCTTGCAAGAAATGTGCATACCGTCAAAGGCTGCGACTAGATGGATGTGCACAAAGTTGGGATTGGACACGTGGAAAAAACCGAACTGAGAAGCTCTTGAGAAATTTTTAAGCAATGCTGCGAAGGAGAGGAGGTTTTGGGAGGGATTGCATTTCCCTCCAGTCGCCTGCTGGTGTGTGGTAAAAAAACTGTCGTTAAGGAAGAGGGCTTCACTGCTCTTCAACCAGCATATATGGAACAGGACTGCAGGAGCAGCCATGGTGGGACTGTATGGCCTGCAACCCAGGGTACGGTCTGACACGTAAGGCGCGTGTGCTCCGCATTTGCAGGCGAGGAGCCCCTGGTGAGCAGATGGGTGCTGGAAGGTGACAGTGGCCCATGGCGGCGGGGCGTCCTGAGGGGCCTGGCAGCCCCAGCACCACTGAGGATGCGGGCGGCGGCCGACATGCGGGCAGCCGCACGCTGGCCGTACAGGTGCACCTCCTCGATGACACCGTGGCCACCTTCAACGTCCAGGTGGGTGCTCTACCCGTTGTTCAGGGGAATCAGGTGGATGGGAAGAATCACCCACGATGGAGTCCTTACATGGCTCGGCCTTTCCAGTGGCTGCCCAGCAAAAAGTTTGCCATGGCTAGCTTGGCTTTATCGCTACTGGGATGAGCTTGCACTACAAATTGGCTGTGCCCGAAGAAATGCCGCAAGGTGCCCGTGAGAAATTTGTCAATATGAAAGCTTTTATCACAGTTAGTGCCACCTGTTGGTAGTCTTGCGGTATGAAAGCTTTTCTCACAGTTAGTGCCACCTGTTGGTAGTCTTGCAGTATGAATGGGGCCCACTTTCATTGAAGAGTTTTGGGCAGGAGCAACTGAGCAGGCATTTAACGTGAGCGAAGTGTACAATGGAAAATATAATGCTAAAAAGGGAGTCAGCTAGGATAACAACTCGGGCAGTGGCAGAGGTATCAAAATTTCTAAAAAAGCTAGAGAGAGTTAAAAGTAAGGGCACTATATTAAATATGGCCTGGAAAAAATAACTGAGTGATGCATGCTACCTTACTAAAAATTGCTCATCCAGCAGATCTCAAGAGAGGCAGCTAGGTGAGAGGATATTCAGAACAGCGCCCCTTAATAAAGCGATATGTGCAGCTAGAATCGGTGTTGTAGCATTTATAAAGATGTCTACACACTTGGCAGGGGTGAGACAGCTGCGCATAATGCGCAGATTTGATACAAATTTGTTTTCCTGCGCCAGGCTGCTCCAAAACGGTATGACAGCCAAAGATTTTAACACTTGTTATTTTCAGTGGGGAAAAGTGCCTACTGACGGCATAGTTTTCCAGCATCCCCAATGTGATGCTGTTTGTAAAGCTTTAATTGATTGATCATTCAATAAAAAAAACTCCTTAAAATTGTCCCCGAGGTAGTTTTTTCGAAATTCGCAATGCCGGGTTGCACATGTTGTATTCTGTGTTTTTAAAGTTTTCCCATCGAAAGCCATTGCAAAGTCCTGTAGAAAAAATACTTATGTGTACTGAGGCGGCAAACTACTTGTGCAAGTTGATGAAAAAACGTCAATTTTCGGAGCACCATATCTTAGGAACGACATTACTGGGCGCAGCCATCACGGTGTGGTGAAGATTGGAAAACATGGCCGTTGGGCGAAGCAGTTACTCGTAGTTCAGGCAGAGTGCTCTTTGCCGACTTCTGCCGTGGTTTTGGTTATGGGGGTGGCTGGGTTTACATTTAGTCATTTGATCTGTTGTCGGAAGTTGCGCGACTAGAAAGACGGGAGTTCAAAAACAACGTGGTGCCAGCGAATTCGCTGTGTTTCAGCCTTAAGTATGAGGCACAGTGCGCGCTTGAGGTGAAATTTCGGACTCATTGCGGTGTTATGAAACGCCGAGTTATTGCTGCCTTTGACAGCGAGTTTGCGAGCGGCGGGAATGGGACGATTGACGCTGCAGAATGGCGGCGCAGGCCACCTCACCGCAAAATCTTCCAGCAGTGTCGGATAGCGGACAGGCTATTATTGCACGCCAGTAATAATGGTCCATTTATCTGAAGGGAAATTTAATGCCAAAAGGGAGGTGGCTAAACCTACTAACGTTAATCAAATTACGATCATAGTGAACGCGCACCTTGGGGATTGAAATGGGAGGCCTATAGGGGTCTATAGGCCTATAGGCGACGACTGTCACCTCCTTTTGCGCAACTTTTGCCGTGGCTTTGCAGTTGTGCGTAAAACCGAGCCTGGGATTACAAAAAAAAATAATTTTGTCATTCACATGATAATAAATGCCTTACGATTGCTTAGTTTTTCAATTCAATATTTTCAAATGAACTCCACGCTATCTATGCATAGAGGCTAAGAATTAAAAATGGTTTGTAAAATCTAGTGCAGTTTGTACCTTGTGATACTGTGGTAGAAAAAACTTTATTGAAAGGCTGTTTCAGTGTTGTGCACGTTCAAAACTGATTAAAAAGTGCACTTTTCCTTCCCGAGTTGCCAAAAATTCGGTTTTTTAGGCTCCTAAGGGGGCATAATAAATGTTCTGCTCCAAGTCAAGGTTCTTCTGCTCCAAAATCGAGATTTTCCTGCTCCAAAAACTGCTCCCAAATCTGATTCTGGTGTCTCACCCCTGACTTGGTCACTCCACAAAAGTGCTACAGGCTCCTGTGCTTAACCATGCTGAAAGCAGAAAATCGACCCTAACATATCCATGTTGCCCTGAAATAACCCAGAAAACAATCAAGGCTGGGATGCTGAGGTGTTGCTTCAGTGTCGAAAACAAGATTGCCGTTGAACAGCTGACATTGGCAAGTTGGGATGTCATTGTCGGAGATGGCAGTGGAATGAAGATAAAATTTATCTTCAGACTTACAGCCAGCAAGTCAGCTCCAGACATGCTAGGGTTGTGGGGAGCATGCTTTAGTGACACGTGATAACTAATTACACTAAAAGCGTAGCCAAAAAAGAACTGATTACGACAGACTAAAGCTGGGAAAAACTGAAGCCGTTGTCTAGTTTTTAGTAATTGTAACAGTATTTGTTAGGCCTGCTGGGGTGGCTCAGTGGCTAAGGTGCTTCGTTGTTGAACACGGGAGTGCTGGTTTGATAGGGGTTCTTACTTGGTATGCACTAGTAGTGAGATGCTGGTTGTCGAGCATTAGAACATGGAAGTTAAGAGTGAAGACAAGTGAACAGCAACAAGCGAACCATAGCAGTGAGCAAAGTGCTATTAATGGGGAAGTTTGTGGGAGAATCCCGGGAGTTTCCCATGAGGAGCGCTGCAATGTGGGATGCCCTGTTGGTTTCAGTACAAAGCGCTCGGCCGTGTCCTGTTTGACCAAGTGTGTCGAGTCATCAACCTGCTTGAGGTGGACTACTTTGGCCTCGAGTATGCCGACAGTGGTGGGACCAAGGCAAGTGGATTTCTCCATGGCTCACGCTACGCTCATGCCTCGCCTGTCACGGCACTTTTCATTAACAGAAATGAACTGCGTCTGCGGTTCAGTTGTGCAGTTACCACTGCTTCATAACACTGAAGGCAGAGCAAGTTTTCTTCCGTCTTCAGTGTTGAACATTATACATCTTCCTAAGCCACAAAACGAGTTTTCGTTGTGTAATTTTGATGACGTTACAAATAAAGTATAAATTTCTTTCTGTCATTTTATGCCAACTTCTTTAGTGACACAGCAACGACTAAAAGCCAGCTACTGAAACTTGTCAGGTTTATTGCTTGCATGTTTGCGAGTGAAATTGTCAATGGATTCTTTCATGGGGCTTTATACCAGCCCTGCCATCTTCCTTTCGCTGTTTGTGACATCGTGAGTCATTAAGCAAGAAATATCCCTGGGTAGTGGTGCCTGGTGTGGCACATTGCAAACAAGGCATATTAATTTACGGTGGACTTGCGATAATTCAAATCCTGATAATTCGTACTTTGGGTTAATTCAAACAAAATTCAAATTTTTGGTTGGCCTGCTATTCTTTCAATGTATGTAAAAGACGCTTAATTCAAACTCCGTCATTCGGTTAATTCGTACTTTTTGTGTGTCCATATCGGAAAATATCTACTGCTTTCCCGCAAATATTTGAAAATTTGTGTGCTTTTGTAATCGTAACAGTCGAAAAATGAAAAATAAGCGCCTTAATTAAGCCTTCAAGGAAAAAGGCATTGGTAGTGAACAAACTTTCGAAACGAAGCACAAGTATGGTAGACCGTGATGTTACTTACCTTTCTTACCATTTCTCAGATGCGAATTAGGAGAAAAAAAAATGAACAGGCCTCAAAAAACATCTAAACATGATTGACAGCTTACACTTGTCGAAGCGGTCAAAACCATGCGGGCCATTGTTGCAAAAAGAAAAGGAAAAACGCACAATCACGCAATCTCGTGTCAGAAAAAATAAAAATGTCACGGCAGGTACGAAAGTGACATGAACGGCATTCGGCTTGTGGACCTTACGCCTCTGCTTTCTGTTTATTTTGCACAGTTAGGGTTTAAAAACGCTTGAAAATTCAACAAATGTGGTTAAAATCAAAGCCTAATCATGATGTGTGCTGTCACGTTGCCAAGAGTCATATATATGAAAACTTCTGACAATTCGAACAAAATCCTGGGCTTCCTTCGAGTTTGAATTATCGCAAGTCGACTGTATGTGCATCTACCTGTTTCTTTGCTGTTGGTGCTTCTTTAAATGGCCCAGAAAGAAGTGCTTGTGTTGTGTTCTCCCGCAAGCACAGGATTCATGCGGGCCCTTAATGGTGTAAAAGATTCGTGTAAAAGAGACGCACAAGTTTTTAGGTATCTTTTTTTATGAAAAACTTACATTAATTCCATACATCAAACTACTTAATAAACACAATAAACATTCTGGAGGTCCTCTCCCACCAATCCTATGGTGCAGACAAAGAACTCTTTCTGTGGCTCTATACCGGCTTGGTCAGTCTAGTTTAGACTGTGGCAGTGTCATTTATGGGTCAGCCACAAAAACAGCACTAAAGATGCTTGACCCAGTGCTGCACTTAGGGCTTCACCTTGCGTCCGGTGCTTTCCACACTAGCCCGGTGCAGAGCCTGTACGTTGAATGCAACAAATGGTACCTGGAACATCAACGAATGCACGTCGATTTGTTGTATGCTTTTAAGGTTTCACCATTGAATAACCATCCTTGTAAACATGTGCTTAACAATACATATCCATCCCAGGTGTTTTTAAATCGTCTGTTTCTATGCCCTTCTCACTGAGAATGACAGAGGAAGCTTCTGATCTTTCCATTTCCTTTTTAGACATGTACACATCATCATTTACGAACATTTTACCACAATGGCAACTTCAGCCTGTTTCTTGTGATTTATCTTTTATGAAAATGGATAGAAAAAAGGTAGCAAGAACTGCAATTTTGCAGTACTTGTCCCTGCAGAATAAATATAAATGTACAGAATTTGACAGTGATGCTTCAAAAACCTCATGGACCAAACTTTAATGCGTGCAAAACCATGGGCGGGCTCACCACTGTTTTCTCAGCAGAGGCATATGTCATTTTACTCATTGTACAACACATTTTTTAACATAAAGTTCTTAAGTCCATCATCTATAAGGATTCATTAAGTGTTGTCTGTGCATTGTCATCTCAGAAGTTCGGCAAAAACGACGTAGTCAGCCTAGTTTTTAATGCCATTATGTCTGCGTATGTTGAGAAATGAACTGGTCTTGTGCTGGGTTCCAGGCCATGCTGGGATCGCTGGCAACGAGGTGGCGGACGAAAGGGATAGTTTTGCTGCCCTTAGAAACACGGCGAACATTACAAGACTACCGCACACTGACTTCAATCCGCACATCAAACAACATCTTCGTAACAAATGGCAAGCACGTTGGAGTGGACAGGCAGACAAACTACATGCAATAAAACCACACTTGGGAGAATACACAACTGACTGACACACCAGATTCACTGAGGCTGCCCAATGCAGGTTGCGGGTAGGACACACATGCAACACACTCGCACCTGCTCACAGGATCACTAAGACCCCTATGCAGCATGTGTGGAGAGGGCCAGTCCGTAACCCACATCCTCATCCAATGCAAGGCACTTGACACAACACAATGCAAACACTTCCCACACCTATATGGACAACATATTCCACAACACCCATCATACTTTTGGGGGAACGATCCCATGTTTCCCATCGAACACGTTTTTGAGTTTTTTCACAGACATCAAATTTTTAGACCTCATTCCTTACCATGCATAAGTACGCCACCCATTTTTATTGCCTTGTGTTTCATTGAACATATATATATATTTCCACTGACCGACTTTAGTATTCACATCCACATCACTGCCATTATATAACCCTCTTTTGGCGCTCTTTGCCCTAGTTGGCCTTGCACCACTAAACACCAATCATCATCATCCTTTAAGCTGCCAAAGTAAGATGCGGTAGCACCGATCTTCCTTTGTCATGGCTTCAGAGGGCAGAATCCCCCCATTTACTTAAATATCACTACTGTGTGTGTGAGAAGCACTGTGGCAGTGCTCGTCTAAAGAGAGCCGGATGGACGAGTGAGGTGCTGCCCCTGTCTCGTCGCAGTACTGGCTGGACAACGAGAAGCCCATGTGCCGCCAGATGGGCC
Source organism: Haemaphysalis longicornis (assembly GCF_048455015.1). Taxonomy (NCBI): domain Eukaryota; kingdom Metazoa; phylum Arthropoda; class Arachnida; order Ixodida; family Ixodidae; genus Haemaphysalis; species Haemaphysalis longicornis. The sequence goes on along the minus strand of NW_027526295.1, from coordinate 265,114,338 downwards.
TGTCCCTGGTGTCGCCTGTGATGGAGTTTGCGGTCAAGTTCTACACTCCTGACCCTGCACAGCTCGAAGAGGAGTTCACCAGGTGGGGCTCCATCGCCACCTTTTACACTCCTTGTCCTGGCAGGGTTTCGCTCCACTCGACCGTTCCAAAAGAGTACACTTCTGCTAAAAATGTGCCTGCCTTTTCTTTTTCTTTTTCTCTTTTTTTTTCTTTTTTCTTTTGTTTGCAATCTATTGTAGCATTGTGAGAGTCCTAAGTACACTTACATTGCCAGAAGCGTTGCCTATGACATCTGCAGGGGTGAGACAGCTGCGCATATTGCGCAGTTTTGATACAAATTGGTTTTCCTGCGCCAGGCTGCTCCAAAAGCTTGAAAATTGCAAAAATTGCGCCAAACTGCTCCAAAACAGTCCGAGAGCCAAGGATTTTAACGCTCCCGTCACTTTCAGTGGGGAAAATGCTTAGTGATGGCGTAATTTTCCAGCACCCCCAATGTCATGCTGTTTGTAAAGGTTTAATTTTTTGATCATTCAATAAAATACCGGCTTAAAATTGTCCCCGAGACAGTTTTTTCAAAAATGACAATGTCGGGTTGCACATGTTATGATAGTCTCTGAGTTTTTAATGTTTTCCCATCGAAAACCATTGCAAATTCCTGCAGAAAAAATACTGCTGTGTACGGAGGCGACAAACTGCTTGTGCAAGTTGATGAAAAAACACCAATTTTCGGAGCGCCGTATCTCCGGAACGACATAACTCGGCGTCGCCATCTTGGTGTGGTGAGATTGGAAAACGTGGCCGCCGGGCGAAGAAGTTGCTCGGGGTTCAGGCAGAGTGCTCTTCGCCGATTTCTGCTGTGGTTTTGGTTATGGGGGTGGCTGGGTTTGCATTTAGTCGTTTGAGTTGTTGCGGGAAGTTGCGCGACTCGAAAGACGGGAGTTCATCAAAAACAACGTGATGCCCACGAATTCGCCATGTTTTGGCCTGGAGTGTGAGGAGCAGCTTGTGCTTGAAATGAAATTTCGGAGTCATTGCAGTGTTATGAAACGCTGAGTTATTGCTGCCTGTGACAGCGAGCTCGCGAGCCGTGGGAATGGGGCGATCGACACTGCCGAAGTGGCGGCGCAGGCTACATCGCCGCAAAATGTTCAAGCAGTGTCCGATAGCGGGACGGGCTATTATTGCACGCCGGGCGAACTAATGGTTCACCTATCGGAAGTGAAATTTAATGCAAAGAGAAAGGTGGCTAGAAATACCACCGTTACTCAAATTACGGTCGTAGTGAACGTGCACTTTCGGGATTGAAATGAGGGCTGGTGGAGTGCGACGATTGTAAGGGACCCTCGCTTTGCGCAACTTTTGCCGGGGCTCTCTACTTTTGTGCGTAAGGCCGATTATGGGAGTACAAAAATATTAATTTCGGCATCCACATGATAATAAAAATGCCTTACGATTGCGCAGTTTTTCAATTCAATATCTTCGACGGCACTCCATGCTATCTATGCACACATCCTAAGAAGTAAAAAAAAATGGCTTGTAAAAAGGTAGTGCAGTTCGTACCTTGTGATGCTCCGGTAGAAAAAAACTTTATTAAAAGGCTGTTTCAGTGTTATGTACGTTCGAACCCTATTAAAAAGTGCAGTTTTCTCCTCCAAGTTGCCAAAAATGTGATTTTTTAGGCTCCGGAGGTGACATAATAAATGTTGTCCTTCTGCTCCGAATCAAGGTTCTTCTGCTCCAAAATCGAAATTTCGCTGCTCCAAAAACTGCTCCCAAAACAGATTTAGCTGTCTCACCCCTGCATCTGGCACGCAGCATGCAACTGACCCCTGGTGCTTCGGGTGACTGACAAGTGAAATTTATCATGTAAAAGTTCTCTAGCACAAATTAAAAAAGCATTACTAAACACGTCTGAGGCTCAAGTGGCTTTTCCGACTACAACGTTGCGAACCTATTATGAAGGTATTATTCAGTTCCACCGATGTTTTGTGGGCTTCTTGGCAACCAGAGGGGGTTTTGGCAGCAATGGCACAAAATCACAGTTCAGCTTGCTGTTATCCGTATAAGAGAACAAAGAAAGGCATCTTTAAAACACAGTCTAAACTTAAGCAGTGACAAAGGTGTATTCATGAAATTGTTTTACGTTTTATTCTTTTTATTCCGAAAGCCGTATCTGTGTGACACATTTTAATTTTTCATCACTAGAAAGCTCCAAGAGTCCATGGAAGAGGTGTCTGAGGTTCAGCCGGCTTTTATTAACGTTGAAAAGAACAAGGTGAATGCTGTCTCTGATATTGGGGTTAAAATTACTAACTTAAAAAAAACCTTAGCTCAAGCAAACGGGCTATTCATTGAATTGTTGAAACACTTGTTGGAAGGTAGCTGGTGGCACTTGTGCATCAGTGCTCAGACACTGGAAATGTTGTACCTGAAAGCATTTGAAAAGATTGTCTAAATAATGACAGCCCCTGCAAAGATCTTTGTTCATATATTTCTAGTGTGCCTTAATATAATCTGGGGTCTTGAGTTGCACGTACAGTCCTTACAACAAAGTTTAGGTTGCCAAAAATCGCCACATCTCATTTGTAACAGCATTTGGCACCTGATTAAAATTATTTTCTGTTGTTTGTTTAGAAATTGTTTGCACTTTCTTGGCTATATAATGTGACTTTCGTCGCGTCTGTTTCTTTAGAACTCGAGAGGGTACAACTGTCACTTGTGGAGAAGTGTGGACCAGGTTGAAGCAGTTGCTTTTGTGGCTTGGCTGGAGGGAGGGATCAAGTGGGCCCGTGATTCCTCCCTCCCTGTCAGGTACCTGTTCAGCCTCCAGATCAAAAAGGACCTCGCCCAGGGTGTGCTTCAGTGCAGCGACCCCACGGCAGCACTGCTGGCTTCCTACATTGTCCAAGGTGAGCCCCCCTGCCCCGGGCAGATCCATCAGTGGCTGCTTTAGCTTCGGCGGAGAAACTCTAAAGGCAAAGTCGGAAAGAGATGGCTTCATGCACAGCGATAGAGCGTGCAGTAAGCCTCCTGATAATTGGGTAGGGATTTGGTCGTATGGAGCAGCCCATCACATTGCTTGGTATTGCCTGCAGCATGTGCCTGAATAAGTAGGTTCAAACTAAACTGCTTAGTGTCCTTGGTGAAGAATTAAACCCCGTTGAAGCCTGACCTTGCCAATGTGGGCATTTCGGTGCATTGAAACACTTGTGAATGCATTCCTCCATAAACTTGTCGTTACATTTGTTTGTAGGTGCTCCAGCTTTGAGCCTGTTGAAAGTTTTGTTCCTTGCTTCATTTGACAGTGTGTGGCTATGCTGACAGGCTACCAGCCGTTAGATAAGACAGCGGATCGGTTTGTGCACTGGGCAGGAGCATTGGTTGTATTGTGACGAATTTCATGACACTTTGTAATGTGTAAGTGTGCACTTACTGAGCACATACTGTCATTTGTAGTAAATTTAAGGGGACGGACAACCGATATTTGTCGCGTATATGTTCTCTAGCTCATATGAAAGGCAGCGTTTTTATATAGCCCGGTAACCACAAGCAATTTATAAAAGAAAAGAATTGGTGGAAATAATTTTAATTTCTTTCTGGAAGCTTGTTGCTACAGTATGTATCCCGGTCACGTGACCTGCAAACCTAGCAGCTACTGTAACTGCTGAAACGTTTATTCACTTGTTTGAGACGGTCACTAGAGAAAGGGTGTGCACGTGCAGCGTCATGCGGGGACTACGTGGCGGAGGACTACCCGGACGCCTCGTACCTGTCAAGCCACAAGTTTGTGCCGCACCAGGACGCTGCCCTGGAGGCGCGCATCATGGAGTGCCACCAGCGGCACGTGGGGCAGTCGCCCGCGCAGGCGGACCTCAACCTGCTGGAGACGGCGAGGCGGTGCGAGCTGTACGGGGTGCGGCTGAGCCCCGCCCGGGACCCCGAGGGCCTGCTGCTGCAGCTGGCCGTGGCCCACATGGGCGTCATGGTCTTCCAGGGCAGCACCCGCATCAACACCTTCTCCTGGACCAAGATCCGCAAGCTCAGCTTCAAGCGCAAGCGCTTCCTCATCAAGCTCCACCCGGAGGGATACGTGAGTGCCTGCTGAAGTTCCGCCTATGCATGTAGAGAACGTGAGGCCCTGAATATGTAACCGGGTGTGTAGTGGAACCTAATGGCAATGATACTGGTGGAAATAGCTGCAACAGTGTTCTCGGGGGAGTGGCACCAAGAACTACATCGTGCTCACTCTGCATGAAGTTGCAGGGACCTGCTGACGACGCCTCAAAGCATGGCACTGGGCCAAACATTGGGACATCGCATCCCCATGTTGTCTTTTCTCTTTGCTGCAAATCAACTTTCGTGCTAGCAGTTATGAATGCGAAACTGCCGTATTTGCACGATTCTAATGCGCCCCCAATTGTAACGCACAGGTAAGTTTACGTAGGAAAATACGAAAAAATAATTTGACGCAGATTACCTATACCACGCAGATCTAAAAGACGACACCACATATTTTGCAGAGGATTTTATTTGACGAACGCAACTGTTGCAGCACAAATCCCTTGTGCTTCGAAAACTTTCTCAAGAAATTTCATTTTCTCGCTGCTGATTTATGAATTCCACCAGCAGGGAGTGTTCAAGTTCTCGAAAACATCTGTGCTCAGGGGCGGCGAATCCTTGCATGAAAGTGTAGCTCTGCTTTGTTCACGTCAACCGTGCACTCGCGTCTCCGGGATGCCCGGTGTGCATGGGGCTGCTCGGCTCCTTTGCTGTCGACAAGTAAAATTACCTTGCTCTAAATGGACGCAGTAGTGGTATCTCTTCAAAGCCGTAAAGACTGAAACAGGGGGCTAATTGAAGCACCAGAAATATGTGCGACAGCTGGCTAAGGTAAGGCCATTGTAGAATGGGTGCACCAACATTTACTCTCGCGATGTTGACGGATTGTTTTGTATTCGATCGAGTTGGATTTAGAGAGGAGCTTGGGTTAATGGTAATGCTGTGCTCTGGTTCGAAGCTGATTTTGGTTTTGTAACACGCACACAAATTTGAAGGCTATTTTTAGCAAAAAAGAGGCGCGTGTTAGAATTGTGCAAATACAGTACTTCACAAATTTCCCGCAAGAACAGCAGACGTAAACTAGTAGTGCTTCTGCACCAAAAGTAAGGCTTGTCGGCACAAGTAACAGTTTTTATGTACACCGTTTGCCCAAATTATTAGCACAATTTCACAAAGTTGCACCGTTTGGTTCTTGCAGAACACAAATGTATGCAATACAAGGCAGCGTTTAGCGCACAGCTAATAAAAACTTTGGCAGAATGGTGTGAGATAGCATATTACATAACTGCAAACTGATGCTGCTTAGACAAAAACTGATTGCCCCATTGTTCCCAGCATGCCAAAAGACACTCTTAAAATTTAATGTGGGTAGGTTGAAAAGTAATGAAAATTTCCGCTTAAACAAAAATAACAATTCGAAGAAGTGCTGCTTGCTGGGCTAGTTGTTGCATGGTGAAGGTTCCGGGAAAAAAACAGTGAAAAAAAAAAATTGTCTCCTCTGTTTTTTGTGTTTGTGTCTCATTTGTTTCGCTGTTTTGTTCCCAACATTCAGAGCAATTTGAAATGTCATTTATTGCTAGCTTAGCTTCCTTTGTAGACCATTTTTTAAAATTATGCTGTTTTTGAGCTTTCCATCAAATATGGAATGATGCAGTAAATGGTATAATGAGGCTTACTGCCCTGATCTGAGAACCTGATGGCTTTGCTGCTGTGTGCATATCTCTAGTTCAGGAGTACCCCCTATGAGGATTATTGTTTTTTTTTTTCTCACAATGCCAACTGCTTGGCTAGCTATAAAGCTGCACCTCCTTGTGCGCGGCATGATTGTCCTTATCTTATGGTGCTGGTGCTGCTCCCTGCAGGGCTACTATAAGGACACGGTGGAGTACTTCTTTGAGAATCGCAATGAGTGCAAGAACTTCTGGAAGAAGTGCATCGAGAACCATGCCTTCTTTCGTTGCACCGAGGTCAAGAAGAGCCCCCGACAGAAAGCACGCCTCTTTAGCCGAGGCTCTTCCTTCAGGTGAGCCGCCGCCCAATCGGAGGAGGGCCTCGCCTCTCGTCCGGCCTCATAGTATTCAGAACTTGTCAAAGGGAGTCACTCAATTTTTAATACCGAGTAGCTTAAGTTAAAGGGACGCCTAAGTGTAAAAGAGTTTGGCCTGTACAGGTAGATGACAGTGTCGTGAATTCGAGTATACCACTTGTCACAGCAACAATTTATTGTTAGTGCAGGAGATGGCAAAAAAGGGTACTCGTTTCCTTGCTACGATTTGTAGCATCAAAAACCATGAGTGATGGAACGGGATTGGTGGAGCTTGCGTAAGCTCCTGAAAGGGTGTGGCAGGCATGCAGTGATTCCTCTTCTGTGCTGAACGCTCCAAACTGCTCCAAATAACAAGAATTATTGCACCATTCTGATAAAAAGCTGAAAAATTCAAAGTGCTCCAAATGACTGTTGTGCGTCAGCATCAGCATCTTCACAAAGGCCTAATTGTCCTTCAGTGGCGTAAAAAAAGAGTAAACACCAATGAAACAAGGCCTTTGTGGCACCTACTTAGCATGACTGCACCCATGCTACATCAAGCCTTAGCTCATTGTGCGAACTTTGTGGCATGCCCTTTAATGTTGCAAAACTTGGAAGGGAAATTACAAAGAAAATGTTGGGCTTGAGTGACTTATTTCTGAGCAAGCAAATCGTTGTTGGAGGTTTAATAAAGTCCAGGAGAGCTAAGAAAGTCTTTATATGCTGCCCTTAGCGCCCCGTACAAGCGCTCCAAGTCCAGGAACACCGTAAGGGTGTTTCTACGTTGTCGGAGAAGTGAGAGTTCATGTTCACCACATGTAGCTTGAAGAACTAGCGCTTGACATGCTACCCTTGGGCATGCACCCACTACTGGCCAGTAAAACGTTACGCAGCAGTTCCAATGGCTGCGAGGGTTGCACAGGCTCAGTGACAGACAGGCCAGTGCCGTGTGCTTCATTTTCATGGCCTGTCAGCTTTGTTCTGGAGAGACTAGTGAGGCAGTATGGTGGTGATAATTATCCGGAGCTGTTGATGCACAATTGAGGTTTTTTGTACAAAAATTGTACAAAAATAAACAAGCAAGCAGGAATCTGTTGGGTGAACTGCATTATAACCCAAGTTGTTAAGATGCACTCAGATAATTTGCAGGTCTCCAGCTAAGGTGTACTTACTGCTTGCATGCAGTGATTTTTTTTTTTTTCTTCCCTGGCAGTCATAGTCTTGTTTCAACCAAGTTCTGAAGAAATCTAGGTCTAGGGCAAGCAATATTAATCCACTGTGATTGCGCCTGGGAAGTGTGTTTATTAGTGCTGGCCCTGTGCCTACAGTGGAATTTTTTGAGCTGTTTCTTTCTCTCTCTTTCACCTGCCACTGTCTTGCATGATGATGGCCGTCTTTGTTCATTTGTGCATGCCTTGCTTAATTGCGGAGGGCCGGCCCTGTTGTGGAAACGTGGCAGACACCCTCTTTGCCCTCCAGATGCCTCATTTTTTTGTTTGAACATGTGCATCTCGATGGGCTGGGAGTGCAGCCAAGTAATTTAAGTGGCTTAGTAGGGTTGCATGTGTTTTGTGGGCGGTCTGTCTGGTTGAAGCTGAGGTCCTGGCAACCCGTGTGAGTGACTTGGCTTTGTTGAAGGGAACCTTGTGAGCTTTTTTTAAGGACAAATTGCCTAGTTTATGAGAGAGAGAGAGAGAGAGAAAAAATTCTCCGCCGCATCTGTGCAAAGACGGGGCACCTCCTGATCGGCCAAAATTAAAGGTATGTGTCACTGCCTCTTTCCCATTCGTGCAACTTCTCTGCCAAAATGACACTCCCTCAGTGGAGAAGTGACAAAACACTCATTTATTAAGTCATTTCATAATATTTGCTTGATAAGCTGCAAAAATGGCCTTTTTTTTTTTAAGCCATCATTCTAACGTTTTAACTGGCAGCAGTTGGATGAATTAAATGTGACAGCCACTGTTTGTTGTCCTTGATAACATCATCAACACTTGGGAGATGGGAATTTTGAAAGAATGTTCAATGGCAATAAGCTAGCATGTGCGTGCACTAGGAAGTTTTTTGTAGTGTTCTTAACCGACCAATTGGGGGCATTGGTGCATTCCATTCATACACCTTAGCTTGAACCCAGTGCTGACATTTTTGCAGTAGCCTAGTGTTACGTGTGTTGACTTCTGTGCATTGACTGAAGGCAACCAGTTTGGCTGGCCATCCTAGCATGCTCGTACGTTGATGCTGTTTTTGTTCCTCCCGTCTAGCAGTTTACGGCATGCTTCTAGGAGTGCATGGCTGTCTTATGCTGCGATCCAGGGCGTGGCATCGCCGTGTGAGCAGGTGCAGTTGTGCTATTGGTGACCCCGGGTGCTCCGTGTGGACTTGCATGTGCCGTGGGCGAGCCAGCAGGAGGGCCGGAAAAGCAGAGGAGGCCCTCTCCCCCATCCCGCACAAAATGGTTTGACCCGTCCAGCGGGCTGGGGCCCGCATTGCGCCCTTTGCCCACCTCGTCAGTTGCCGTGGGCATGGACTGTTCCCGTTTCTGTGTGAATGGCCGCGGTCCCTAGCCTGTTGGTGATGTCAGTTGTGCTCTGCTTGACAGTAGGGCTGCACTGGGACCTAGTTGTCGCTGTTTTGGCATCGTGCATCTCCCAAATGCGGTGCCCAGTGCCGCCAGAGCGCCACTTGTGAAGTTTGCAGCATGTGGTAGTGCGGAGTAGAAAGTGTGGAACAAGCCTTGTTGGACAGAGAAGTGTGGTACGAGTGAGGGCTGGAGGGTGTGTAGTGATGCAGCATGCTCGCATTTGTAGCGTGCGTAGCAGTTAGGATGCTCTCGGGGGCGGGAAAGTCCCTCTCCCCCTCCCTCCCTCTCCCCCCCGTTATTTTTGTTTTCCCTCAAAGTGTGCCACAGCTCCCTGCCTCGTGGCAGGTACACACAGTGAGCCTTAAAAAAAAACAAGCTCGGCCTCTTCTCGTGGCTGAAACGCGTGTGGAACCAGGAGGAGGAGGAGGAGGAGGAGGCGGTCCCGAGGAGATTAACTGAGCCTGTGCCTCTCTCTCTCTTTTCTCCCCCCTCTTCTCTTTGCAGGTATAGTGGTAGAACGCAGAAGCAGATTGTTGAATATGTTAGGGAGAACTATGTCAAGAGGCAGCCATTTCAAAGGTACATACTCGGTCCCCAATACTTTACCGTTTGACACTCAAATGCCTTAACCGGTATGTGGCAAACATCTTTTTGCTCTCTCTATCTCTCTCTCTCTCTAACTCTCGTCCGCCTGGCTGCTTTCCACCGTGGCTTGCATCCCGCTGGCACACTTTTCTCCTCTCCCTTTCCCCCCTGTTCCCGGCTGCCTGGTCGGCGCATGGCTGCAGTCTTTCTTTGTACGAGCATGGGGGCCCACATAGGAACAGCGTCTCTCTCTGTCCTCTCACGCATGCGCTACACTGCTCCAGTTTCAGCAGTTGCGTGCACTGCTGTAGGGTATGGGATGGGCTGGTGCTGGGAAAACCTTAACTGGCCACACTCATGGGGCAGGGAAAGGTAGTGGCTTGCTTCCACTGCACTCCACTTTTCCCCCATTGGCAGACATGGCGACCTTTTTGGATGCACTGTGAATCGTGTCACGCTGAACCTCCTTCCTTCAAGTGTGCATGCACAATTTTGCCTTGCAAGCTGGAGTGACGAAAAGAAAAGCTCTTTTTTGTTTTGTTCCCATGCAGACGATTGTGGTTTTGTAAACAACAAGCCTGGTCAGTAAGTGTTTCTTTCAAGTGGTCGTGCGCAGATGTCTTGTCTGTAATTTTCACTAAGGCATAATTCTACACTGTCTGGGTAATGAGCACAGTGTTACAGCCAGTAACGTAAAAAAGACAAGGCTTGCTGACAGCGGCAATTCTCTGTAGTGGCTAAAAGAAGCTGTATTTTATTCAGCACCACTTAAAAGAGCACAGTGACTGACAGGCATTTCTGACTCCTTCTCTTGTGCTCAACGCACTCAACACTGCACACAGACACGAGGTGTCCCTGTGCAGTTGATTGACTGAAATTCTGCATGTATTGTGAAACAACGGAAAAGCAAGTTCACTTGCTTTCACGCAATTCACGACCCCACCTAAATCTGACTGTTATTGTTTAAAACTTCTAAGAATCAGTCCTGCAGTTGGTGGCTAAGCTGTGTTTGAACCACACCCGTGGTAGCAGCTGCAGGATGTTGACATTGGCTGCTGTGTCAATGTCAAAGTCAAGTAAACTGAGATACATGTGCATGCCCATTCATGAAAAAAAATATGCAGAAAGCATGGTTTTGTGTGCTTCAGCTACATGGTGTTCTTGTCATAGCCACCGAGTTGTTGTCCATACTCTTTCAGTATTAAGGTTACTTCATGATAGATCAAAACTTGTCGCTGAGCTAGTTGGTACATACTTGAATAAAGAAGAAAACATGGCGCAAACTAGACGAGGACAAAGAAGATAAGATACGACAGATACAGGGGCCTGTATCTGTTGTATCTTCTCCTCTTTGTCCTCGTCTAGTTTGCGCCACGTTTTCTTCTTTATTCATGATATAAACTACAAGAAGTTAGTGCCACACTTGCCATGAGGCCTCAATTTTTGCATATGTATACGTGAAAATGTTATGAAAGCCCCACATGTATACTCTCTTGCAGCCTGATAGCATAATTCAGCGTGGACATAAGACGATGCCTTACTTAGGGAGTAAGTAGAAAGCTACTAGTGTAGATTGGTGTGCCATTGGCCTGCAGTCAAAGCAAAGAAAGCCATAGCCAAATAAAAGTACGTCGTCACCAGTTTGGCTGTTCTTTACATCATCGTGGAGGAAAATAAATCTTTTTAACCTCACCTCGGGCCCGCAAAATTACCATTTGTCAGCTTGCGCGATGCTTGGCTTGATAGAAGTGCACAAAAGAAAGATTCGTGTTGTTTCTGCCACCCACTTGCAATGCCCTCCACTGGCCCCTTATCCTGCTACTCATTAGTTTGGAAGAAGTTTGGTGCACACGATTACTTTGCACTGGAACCGCGCAGGAACAAACTGCTCGACGTCCCCCATTGCAGGTGTACCGTGTAAACAAACCCCCAACACTGGCACGGTACAAAGACACAGTATGTGGCTGACACCATATCCTGCTCTGCGTGTTATGTATACGTCAACTCCCCAACTTTTCATAGCATGATTGCGGAGAAAGGGGGCAGTACCTTATACTCGTGTAAATACTCCTAGGGCCTGTGACATAACATATGTGCCTGAACTGACTGACTACCAAGGCAAACACAATAGGCTGCTGAAAAATGAAATGAGACAATAAGCAGCCGCCGTGTTCTAAGCTGGCTTTGGCGATAGTCATTGTTCGAACTAGAGCGTTGCGTTATCATCAGAACGATTGCTTCTGGGATTGTCAAAGGGGTACCGGAGAAAGGCAAACAGTGAGTGAGAAACTGCTTTCAAGATGTCAGAAAAAGTGAAAGTGTGGGTGAAAATGAATCGTAAGATTGGCGGAGTATGCTTAAGGCTAGGCTATAAATAATGACCCGTTTTCTGTGGTCAGTTAACAAAATTGTCGTTATGCAGAAAAATGAAGTGCGAGATTGGATCTGAAACAATAGTACAGTCGAACACGGATATATCGAACACGGGTATATCGAATTATTGTCTATATCGAACCCATGAATTATCCCCTTGAAAATTCCGTGTAAAAGTATAGGAATTCGTACGTTTATATCGAACGGTATTTTTCCCGACATTGGGTATATCGAACGCCGCGCGAGTTGAAAGGTGCTCTTGGCGGTCGCTGCACCCCCGATTTCCGCGGTCGCCTAGTGCCTTCGCCGAAACCCGACAGGGACAAAAGCCGGGGCCTCGGAGCGCCACGCTTGCCTTCTCATGGATAACTGCTCGGCCAACCAAACCACCTGCGACCTCGACAACATCGAGCTCAAGTTTCTGCCTCCGAACACAACAGCCAGGATGCAGCCGCTCGACCGCTCGACTAAGTCGTTCAAGCTTGGGTACAGGAGGCGACTCCTCGATAGGCTTTTGATGAACCTCCGCGTGGGTACCGAGCTTAAAGTTGACCAGCTGGGGGCCATACACATGATGAGGGGTGCCTGGAACAGCGTAAAGCAGAGCGTGGCCAACTGCTTCCGGAAGGCAGGCTTCGTGACGGCTGAATTTTCGGAAGCTTGCGAAGACGGCGACGACGACGAAGAGGGCATGGACGACACGTTTCGCGAGCTGTCGTCCCTTTTCCCGGCTGCTGTTCCAGCCGGAGTGTCTGCCGGCAACTTCGTGAACGCTGACAGCAATGTTTAGGCTGTTCCAAGCGCCAGTGACGAGGATATCGTAGCTGCGGTTGCAGGAACTCAGGCTGATAGCTCGGGTGGCGAAGGTCGTCCGGACGAGGATGTGGCTACACGATTGTACCCCACCGGTGAAATGGCGGCTGCGTTCAGCTTCATTCGACGTAGTTGCGGCGACATGGAAGGAACTGGGCTGTCGCACTTGGATATCCTCGAGAAGATCGAGACCAGCGTCTTTAATTTCATATACAGGACGAAGAAGCAGGCCAAGATCAGCGATTTCTTTTCACGCAAATAAAGCATCCTGTTCCGTCGTTAGTGCGGAATTAGTTGTCATTCATGAATGCGCCGATCGGTAAGCGGTCGTCCGCCACAGGTGAGGTCTCAGAGCCCATATTTTTTATATCGAATTTTTCATATATCGAATTCGCGATGTCCTTGGAGTTCGATATATCCGTGTTCGACTGTATCTACACTGTGCACCGGATGGGGAAGGGGCTTGAAAGTGCCTCAGAAGGAAGCTTTAAAGTGAGCCTTTTCATTCAATCTACAATGGGCTGTCAGTGTTCATCGGGCATAATAAGGAAAGGGTTAACCTTTCATAGCATTCCTATAAGATGGTTGGATATAAAAAGAAAACATTTTTCAGGTTGCTCATTTAGTATTCCAACTTTATTCTTGTATCACGTGCACACACTTAGCGATCCTTGTTCAAGGAGTAAAGTGTCGCACTACTAGTGCTGCTCGATGATGTAAGACCCTGCAAGGCACTAAACGTGGTGGCCCTCTTGTTCCTTCCCCCGCCCCCTCCCTGCCCATCACAGATCGACGAGCCTGCGCTTACCGTCTCGTGGTAGCACTGGTGTGTCAGATGATGAGGACACTGAGCCCGTTGCGATGGCAGCCACCGCCACTTCGGAGCCGAGCTCTCCGCGGCGGGACTTGAGCCGCGAGACCCCGCGGCCCGCCGAGGGGGGCGCCGTGACACCGAGCCAGGACACGGACGACAACATCTCGCACGACTCGTACCGGCTGGAGGAAGGGGACTCGTCCATCACTGCACCCACGCCGAGCGGCGACAGCTCAAGTAAGGACAAAAGCTCGCTGGTCAACGGGGAGAGGGGTCGGCGGCGGTCGGGCGAACTCTCTCGGGCTAGCCGCAGCTTCGATGAGGAGGACCCCGAGTTTGGGTACGTGTTGCACCGTCGGGGGTTCTTGCGCGACAGCAAGACCCGTCGCAGTGAGGGCCACGCCCGGCGCAGGCTGCGCACCGACGTGGGCCGGGGATCTCGCCAGTCGAGTCCGCCCACCATCTTTGCGCGGGCGCACGCCCTGGGGGCCAAGGTGGTGGGCTCGGTGGACTTTGTGCACCTGGCCCAGCTGCCCCGGGCAGACAGCTTCTCCTCCCACGACGACTCACTCGAGGAGGACTCCCTGGAGAAGGAGATCTTCGCGGCACTTCGCAAGAAGAGGCTGTTTGGGGAAGAGCGCAAGCCGCCAAGGGACGGGCGGGCCAAAAAGGCGGCACCCAAGGCAGCTGAGCCCGCTGTGGCCAAAGCGACCGGGCGGCCAGAGGAGAAGGAGAAGAAGGCCGACCTGTCGCTCGAGCTGGGTAGCGTGCCGCTGCCTGAGGAGTGCCTGGTGGCCCAGCTGAGCCCCGTGACGGCTGGCTCGGAGGACGCCCTGCTGGGTGGCCTGGTGGGCATCCCCCCGCCGCCCGAGTACCGGTCCAACGCGGTCAACGAGGTGCTGCGCAAGTACGAGGAGCTCGAGCGGAAGCTGGCCCTGGAGCTGTCGCGTCTGGGCTGCCCTCCACCGCCGGTGCTGACCCAGCCCCCCTCCCTGGCCGCCCCTCCCAGCACCGGCTCCGGGGAAGCCCTGCTGGCCCGTCCCGAGGACATCAGCGACTCGTCGAGCGGCCTCAACGGGAGCGACGCCAGCGGCGGGGAGGATGCCCTGCGGCTGGACTCGGACGACACGCTGGGCGAGAGCCCTGAGCGCACCTTCTCCGAGGAGGAAGAGACGGCCCTGGTCGGGGACGAGCCAACGCTGTGCAGCAGCCCCTTCTCCTCGAGCGTGCCCGAGACGCCCGAGGCGCAGCAGTACCCGAGCTTCGTGGACCTCGACGTGATTGTGGGCAGCGGACTGCTCGAGCCGAGCTCCTCCAGCTCCTCCATGCTCTCCTCGTACAGCAGGAACGGCCACCCGCTCGACTGCAACCCCTTCCTGCAGTGATGGCACGCCCCGCTACTAGGCCACCCGATGACTGACCCTGACCTCTGGGGCCGGGGCACGGACGTCGTTGCACCCTTGCACTCACAGGTCACAGGGCCTGCACTTTTGCACCACCACTACTGCCGCCCGACATTGGTAGTGTAATTCTATGCGCTGCAACACTGAGTACCCATTAAGAGCCAAACGTTTGGAGGGCGAAACGAGGGCTACTGCAAGCTGCCATTATGTCCTCAGGCCAAGAGAAGAGAGATGCACAAAGGTCACATTCTGCTAACGTTTGGATGCAGGCTCATGATGGTCGGGCTGCACGTGGCCATTCATTTCCGATGGGAGCCAGACAACATTTCACTGCACGGGCACATCTCGGCAGCTTTTACTTGACACTGGGCACACAAAATGTGTCTCATACCACTACAGCGGCCAAGGACTACGGCGTCTTAATCCGCACAATGGTTATGCATAATCACACCACACAGCTCACCCACTGCTGCCACCTTCAAACCTTTGTTGTCAGTCATTGTCACACCTTTGGTGTCAGTCACGTATGAACTTTGGCACCGCAGGGGGCGAACCACTTGTGTGCCCTCACAGACACGTGCACTTTGGAGGCAGCTGATGGGAGAAACCACCTGGCAGTGGGTGGCTCTACATTGTTCTCTGTGAGCTCTCCCACAACTGCTTTGGGCGAAGCTGTGCCAAGCTGACTTCTTTCTGCGTGGCAAGATACACGTTAAGTCACCCTACCTAGGGCCAACGGCAGTGTTGTCAGCACGTCACAACACACATACTAGATGTACACCTGGTTTAACGTGGGGTGAAAGGTCAAAGGAGACATGCAGCCATCTTACAGTGTTCTTCAGGGTGCGTTTACATGCAGTGTGAACAAAACGGTTTTGATACTAGCTGGCTGGGCTGTTTATTAATTTATTCATTTGTTAGCTTGTTTATTTATTTCCTTGTTGGATTTGCTTACCTGTTTATATATTTTTATTTTGTTCCGTTATGACTGATTGATATGTTGTTTCGATCGAAAAAGAGCTACTTTCCCACCAATTTGGTACTCTTGCTCAGGTAACGGAGTTGAACCACCTGCACTGGCATCAGTGTTATTCGTTCAGATCAGTGTGGTGTGTGTTTATGCCGGCACATATTTCAGAAAGCATGTGAAAACATGTTTGGTAGCTGTATTTGCACCTTGCGTGTGCACAATTGGCAATATATGTCACATTCCATGTTTGGTGCTCACTTTAAGGGGCAAAATAACCTTTGCTCAAGCGATGGCGCTGCCTTACCTACGTTAAGTTTTCTTTTGTTATTTTAGTGCATTGTTATACTCTGCACCAGTTTTGTTTTCCACATGTAGCGTGGTTGGGTGTTGTAGATGGGCCATCTTGTGTTATGAAAACTATTAAATTAATTTGTGGGAGATTTAGAATAACTCCCACAATGTATTAGCATTGCTTGCAAATGGAGTAAAAGATAGCAGATTGCACAATGAGCAGGGAGCACCCGGTTTGGTGTGAATTGCAAATGTAGGAGGTTAATTAAGCCGTTTCGAATGTCAGCTGGAACCCGAGAACTGCTACGTCAGAGCGAGGCAGGCTAGAAGTCATAAGCATGTGTTGTTTTTTATTAGGGTTTGCAAGCTGTCGGTGGTTCTAGGAATCTGAAGTGCTCTATCTCCAGCAAAGCACCATGCCTTGCACCTTTTAGCTCGTTTGCAGACATTGTGATTTTGCGCAGGTGGAGTTAGCTTTTCACGTTTTGGAAGTGAATCCGTAAAAACACTCGAGCGTAAAACTTCTACGAATTTGGAATCAGAGACGGGCAGATTTATGAAGGACTCTGGCACACAAGTACAAGTGAATGCGCTGTACGCAGTGAGGGTCTCTGCGTTGCACACTTAACAGGCCCCACTCATCGTCGTGCTGTTTGCTAAGTTATTCTTACTACTGTCTATCTCCACGTTAGGACGTGGCGCCAACAGTGGGGAGGGAGCTGCTTCGGTTAGGCCACGAGCTCATTTTCAGTTCTACCTCTCATTTGTGCACCCGAATAAAAGCAAACTATGCAATCTGTGGGCATGTTCAGCTCTCTGGGAACACCGCGACACTCTGTGCTTGGAGAAGTCAGTGTACCGGGATGAGAAGATCTGAGCCAAGGGCAATAGCCGTGTAGGCCTTTAGACCTTGAGTTGTTTGCCCATTGTTTAGCATACGTGCAGTGTCCAGTTGTTGTTTCAGTGTAGTAACGCACAACCTCATTCAGTGTGCTTCCAAAAGAGCGGCATTTTCTCTCCGGTGCGTTCACTGTTGTCCCCCCCTTTAGTGCACCTATGCTTTACGGTAGGGGTCAGTTCGGTGGTGTCATTTTGGGGAGCTGGCACTGAACCTTCTTTCTTTCTCTTTACCTTGTGTAAGACTTGTGTGCAAATTGGGGGGCTTCTCTTTGCAAATACTCTACCCCTGAGTCTTGTGAAACATTGTTGACTTCCTCTGCACCCTTGTCCTTTGTGCTGTAGAATGTGTGAATTGACGAAGCTGCCAAATCGGTTCTCTAGTCACGAGCCTGTGTCGGACGTTGTTACTGAGTGGGCTGAATCTTCCAAGTACACGACATCAGGGTGTTGGGACAAACTTTTTTGCTCTTGTTTGGCCTGTATGGATCCTGATTGTGCGGGCTACTTCTGCTGTGCTGCTGCACCTGATACGCTTCCTTTTTTACTCTTTCCCCTCCTTCACACTTCCAGGCTGTACGCAATGACACTGCCATAGGGGATGAGTGTCTAGACTTGTAATGATCTCGGCAGCTTTACAAAGCTCGTTGGGCATTTCCGGGTAGCCGACGCAAACGGTTGTAGCCTTCAGAAACATCAATGGGTTTGCACAACTGGTGCAGTGTTTTGGCCCTCGTGGAAATGCAGAGCACTCGTGATTGTGTGCAATCCACCCTTTGCCTAGAAACAGCTGCAGACCTCGTTGTTCACCGTGTATGGTCACCTTGTGTACAACATTTTCTTGCGCACGGCAGACGCCTTTGCAGTCCTGTGAAATCATCCGCTGCAATAGGCGTCACTCAGGCCGTACCCTTGTTGAATGGGAAGTTGTGCCCCCAGTGGTGCGACTGCCTATGCCAGCCACAGAAACAATCCTCGAGGCAAGACTTTTCTTTTTGAGTGCTACTTACTCGTTAGTGGTCAGCTGTTATAGGTGCCCCCGGGGGCCCACGTGGAGTAGTATGAGTCTGAGGAAGAGGGCTTGGTGTGTGAGTAGTGCTTGAGCCCGCCTAGGCTTCAGCTTCTTCTGTGTGGTGTGCTGTGTGCCAGAGCAGCCTGGCCTCAGTTTGCAGGGGCCCATTGTGTCACCGGCTTAGGATGCACCTGATAATAAATTGTTCATCCTTGTTGTCTGTCTGCATGGGTGCTCCCTTTTCCCTGGGGAGGCCCCTCTCTGCCAGAATGGTCGTCCAAGGTGTCCAACAGCTCGCTGATTTTGGTCGTTTTACACCTGCTGAGAAACAACACTGTATAGCTACAATGCTTAATAACAAATGGGCAAGGCAGTTACTTCAACTGTGCAACACATGCTGGGAGTTTGTTGTTACGCCGTAATCTCAGCCACAGAGCTTGCTTATGAAGGGCACACCAAGGAAAGCAGACAAGGTGGTCAACATTGACAGCATGGTGACTCTAGTGCAGCCATTCTTCTGTCCTCAACAAGGTGACAAAAGTGTTCAAGCTTGTAAACGGACTAAGGAAAAACAAATTATTCTAGATGCTTATGGATGCACAATCTATGCTTTCCCTTTGTGGTTGGCTGCTTTTACAACTCCTGCTAGAACTCAGCACTTCCATACTTGCATCTAGTTAGGCAAGAAAAATGGGGGAAAGTTGCGGGCTTTGTTGAAAATTGCTAAGCAGTAGAGCAGGGTTCTCAAACATGTGGCTTGTGGCCCAGCACGCTCATTAGTGTATTCGTTCATTAAGTGCAGAGCACTTCAGGAGCTCATTCGCTGTCACGATGTCTAGCCTCCGCCGCAATCGGGCGAAGTAGCAACATAACGGACCCAAGCAGAGCCCCACGGCGTAATGGTGTAACACGGAATCTTCTAAAAACAAGCGGTTTACGTAGTCGTAACCGTTTGAAACTCCTAAAGCGCTGGCATTTGTCATACATCTCCCCGTTGTTTAGCGCAAAGAAAACTGCACGTACATTTGAGGCAAAATCTGTGTAATTAACCGGCAGCTCCCACGTCCATTTAGTTAGGAACGCTCATTTGGTTGGTTTTTGTGATAGTAAGTGAATGAAGTGGCCGCGGAAGACGCGTTCAAAACTGCGCAGTAAGACTCTGGCACGTGCGAGATGAAAGCAAGCACAAAAAGAACAGAACTCCTGCTCGTGCTATTCCAGGCAGTGGGCGCACTAGCACTTCAAAAGTGAAAAATTTGAATTGCATTGGACAAACCTACGTTCAATTAATCAACCGAGGGGTGAGACAGGGAGGGGAGGAGCGTGAGCGGTGGTAGCAATGATCAGATAATGGTGTCCACAGCCCCTCTGGTGAACCACTGCTCTGCACTTTCGACAGCTTTCGCGTTAAGTGGAACTGCTTCAATTTTTCTCATTTTTTTTTTACAGGGAATTTATGAGTGCGAGCCTTGCTAACGTAGCCAAGGAATAGTGATGCTAAGTAATCCTGAAGGGATTCTCGATCGTAACACCAAATTCCATTCAGAAATGACTCGGCATATTTTCAAGATGTGGGAAAGGACTTGTTTCTTTCAAATGGCAGCGTTAGCTGACGTTTTTGTTGCCTCCCCCTCCATTTGTTGCAACCTTCTTCGCTGTCCCCGCCCTTGCAGGACTAAATTTCGTGACTGTGTCCCACTCACTGATATGAGTTTGAGACCCCTGCAATAGAGGCATCTCCCATCGGCGCACGAATATCAGGGAAGCTAGGAAAAAGTCTCATTCTTATGCACCAACAGCATCCTAAATTTTTTTCGCATTCCCTTACAACCATCTTAAGGGTTTTGTGTGAAGGTTACTTAGGCACACATGCCTCAGGCACCATGCCACACTTTTCTGCGGTGTCTTTACAAGGTGCCGCAAGCCCTCCTTGCTTTCCGCTACAGCTGTAAGCTGGCATTCTTCTCTCCTGCTCTTCTTTATCTTTAGGCTTGGGCACATCTCTGTGGTCCTGCCAGTGCAGGCATAGCTCTAATATTTATAGCTTCAAACAAAGTATTGTGGAGCCTTCCAACTTGCAGAAAGGCCATTGACCCGACTGGTTGCTGATGCCAGCTTGCTCATTTCCAGCTTTGAGGCAAAATGTGGCGAGCGCTTCGTAACTTTGCCGTAGCTGCTCCCCCAACTGCAATAGAGCTGGACCGGTGGTGGCATAAAAGCTTTGCAGCATAAGCTCTGCAGCACTGCTGGGGTTCTCTGTTCTCCTCACGTGTGCCCCGTCCTTCCTTTCCGATTGGCTTCTCTTCCTCGTCTTCCCTCCTGATTTCTGCGTAATGCAAAAAGGCGTTTCTCCTTGGTTTGTTTGCTTTCTCCCCCCTCAGTTGCCCTTGATTTGAGCCCCCCCGCCTCATTGGCGCTGTGCTCGCCCCCGAGCGCTCCCCCCGTGCTGGAGAACAGGGAGGTGGGAGAGCGCAGCCCACCGCACCAATCGCCGGACAACAACAACTTGCATTACTCTAGCAGCGACGGCACGCCCACGACCCCCCCGGGCTCCAAGCAGTTGGACCCGCCTGGTGACACCTGCAGAAAGGTAAGAGGGGGGAGGGGAACCCGCTCCGTGGCTAAGACGTGCTGCTGAGCCAGGGATGCGACTTTTATCCTGGCTGCGGCTGCTGTTTTTCCGATTTAGGTAAGAAGAAAAGATGTCGAGGCCTCGGCACACACTAAAAATACCCAGGTGGTCAAAATTAACCCGGAGCCCCCCCAACTATGCTGTGCCTCGTAGCGTAGGTGTAGCTTTAGTGTGTTAGACCCCCAAAATTTGAGGAGGCATCTTTGTCAAGGCTGGCTGGAGTCGGTAGGCATTTTACCACCATTGCGCACCGTTTGTTTCACCGCAAAGGCCAAACTAAAGTGCACTTTTCGTTGCTATCGCTCGCAGTTTGCACCTGGCGTTCATTCAACCGTGAGCAATTTTGAGTGAAAAGAAAGTTCTTGACCACATTCCTCGAGAGGAATCTTCAGTGAGATGCAGTAGCTGTTCTGGGACGAAGTTTTGTAAAGCAGTGGCCATCACTTTAAAATGGTGTGCTGCTGTCAGAAGTGTGTTTTCCTAGTCAAAAGTCCTCTGAGCATGCAGAAGAATAAAGGTAACACAGAGTGCCGCTTGTGAAGACAAGCAGAACAACAGCTGGAAGCTGTTGCCCCCCCTCCCCCCTTTTTTTTTTATTTTAGGGGGGACACTGGTCTTGACATTTTCGTTATTTTTTATATTTTGTGCCTGAGATTTACACATTAAGTGTATTTTAACATCCTGAGCACAAACATGCAGTCAGTTTTCATCTATGTGGTATAAGTGCAGAGCTGTGCAACATGTTATGCTATTCCGTTTCGGGCAATTTTTTTCATTATCTATACCTATGAAATACTCGAATACTTTTTATCTCTTTGAGCTCTAAAAGGACCAGGGAGTGCAATTATACCACTGCAGGCATTTTAGCATTTTTTTTTCTGCAATTGCTGTGACCTAATCAAGTACCAGGTCATCAATTACCAACGTTTTCATAAACTTCATTGCATAAAAAATTGTTCTGACAAAAATATGTTCTATATTTTTGTTGTTTTATTGCACTGTTTAGTTCATAGGCTTTCGAAATCCGCCAAAATGATGCAAATCTGACCAGTGCCTCCCTAGGTGTACCCGACAGTTGACGTCGTGGGAAAAAAGTTGGTCCTGAGAAAACAAGGCACAAAGATTGGAAACATGTGAAAATAGTCATTTAGGCAACTTCAAAGGGTGGCAGCTTTGTAGATACTTATGGTACAGCTGTAATATTTTGCAGGTACATTCTTTGAAGGCTGTATACTGCAAATAAAATTAATACAGAAACACAGTGTCTAGAGTGCCGTCCGACGGCACTCTAGCTGATCACTGCAGGCATGGCTAGAGGGCCGTCCGATGACATTAGAATATATGACTAGGCAAGTGCCGGCCAAAGCGTCTGTAGTTTTAGTGTAGAGGATCCGTCTTAGCTTTGTAATCCCATGGACAGAGGTTCGATACCGGCCCGGCCTCAGCTTTTTTTTTTTTTTTCCCATCTTTAAATTGAGCTATAATTTTTATGGCTTAGGTTAGTTTTGGTGTTTTAAATTATTTCTTTGTGTGCGTTAGGTCATGTTGTGTTATGTTTAGGTTAGGTTGTCTACCTTTAAGTTATCTAGAGTGATGTAGTGCCAGACGCGGCAATTTTGTTATAAAACGCCTTGGACGTCGATATAGTGGAATGCTTATTATACCGTCGGACGGCACTCTAGACATGGCCATACAGAAATTGAATTTTTTGGCAAATTTTCGGTCCTCAAAACCAGTGCCCCCCCTTAAAGTAAGTTGCACTCTATTCTCTCTTGGCTGTTGCATGCCTACGGCACTCCTGAACCAAGGAAAACAAATTCTTGCTGAGTACTCGCCCTGGGATCATGTTTGCTTCTGGTTCTGGTCCTGCTTCTGGTCTCTACTACTGCCGTTGGATATCCCAGTGGATTACTCATTGTTCTACAGATTATTTAAATCAAAATACTTTACCTACACTTGCAATTGTGACTGGTCAGCTGGTTACCCCCTTTAGCCCATAATTCATTGTCGAAATTGCATTTTCCAGTTCCACCATACAGTCCACTCAGCCATCGAACCTGGATTTCACACCCACGTTAAATAGCAGAAACAAGAAAACTGATGGGTTTTGGTGCACATTAGGGGTCCGCAGGTGGGCTCAATTAACCTATAGCCTTCCACTGCAACATGCCTGTTAACACAGTTTAAAACAGCCAGTACCCAAAGTTTAGTGAATGAGTTTTCAGTCTTTTGCCATGTTTTACCGTTACATGACGACCAGTTTGAGTAAAACATCTGCGGTAAAATTAAGTTTTTGTGAAGGAAAGTTTACAACTACCTGAAATACAACCATAAGGCTAAAAAAAGAAATTACAGCTTTTTCTAAGAAGCTGTTACATGTCTTCTTTGCCAAGTTTTTTCCTTAAAAGCCTGCGCTTAAAATCATTCAGCTTCATCCCTTTTGCTACTGCCATGGGCACTGACAAGAGATGCTGCAAATAAAATTGCCACCTTTCCCAGAAAAAAAAAAAAAAAAAAAGGCCCTTCGGGGGGGGTGGGGGGGGGGGGGGGGGGGGAAGGTGGGGTATATGGTATATAGAATGTTTAATTTGTGTTGAAAAAAAGACACCATGTTTTTCACATGCAGTGCCATTTATTGCGGCGTTTTCTTAGAGCGAAATCAATTTAACGTTCGTACTGAAAGTGATTGAGAGCTTGGTTATTGCTCTGTATGTGCTTCACTGCAAACAAATCGCAATTGCTGATCGCGGCGGCAGCATTTCGTTGTTTTGTTCCTCCCTTAGGTCCCCCTCCATCTCAGGCAGCGCGCTCGCCTGTGTATTTTCCATGCTCGCGTGTCTAATTGCACAGCTTGTCAACACATTTGTCGTCTTAGTTGCTGAACTGACACTTATAAAACGCCAAAATGGACATAATCACGGCACAAGGGCCAAAAAACCGGCCAATGATGGCCGGTTTCAAGTAGAGACCGGGACCCGGCCCGCTGTTTAAAAAAACCGATCGGGCCGGTCCAAAACCCCGCAGCTGGCAACCCTAGCTGAAAAACCCATATTCCGCAGGAAATAAGTGCTATTACACTTGAACTACGTTTTTTTCTTAAGTGTTTTGCACGCAATGTGTCATATACTTGTAGAATGTTACACACGCACAGCAAGTACTCCCATGTACTTTGCCGTCCACAAATAGTGCATTTTATTTGTTTTTATTTATTTACAAATGCTGCTGGCCAGGAACAGGAGAGGCAAAGAATACAATAATCATATATTATAAGCAACGGCTTGTTACATGAGCAATGAGAAAAAGAAATGACATGATCTGCTGTTATTGATAATGTTTGTTATTGTCGTGGCTGCTGGAGGAATGTCAGTCATTAAAATAGCAACCAAGCGTTTTTTTTTTTTTTTTTTTTTTTGTGCTAATTGCACCACTTTCCAACTTCACATTGGCACTTTCAGTGCTCGTTGAGGCTAAGGGAAACGGGGCAGGTCTTGCACATGCTCCATGAACGTAAAGCTTAATTTTGGCATTTGTTGTTTGCTGTAGGCCTGCCAGGGTATAATAAGCCATTTCAAAAGCACAAATCATGCATGGTCTGAGCAGTCTAAACTTTTAGTGATGTTTGGTAGACAAACTATAGGTTTGAAGAATGTGGGAATTTTTGTGAACTGGTGTTCCTTCCACACTTTCTGCATTCTTCTATCAACAAGCAGGTATGCAAGAAGTCCAGTCTTATTTTATTGTAATAATTAGATTGCATGATAAAGCGTAAAAGTCCCCAATAGCAGGCCCTCACTAAAAGGGTATAAAACACTGCAGTAGTAAAGTGCCTGCGTAACAGGGTGTACTGTTGGGCGAGTTGGTAGTTCATGTTAAAATAGCTACAGCGTGAAAAGAAACAGACACAAGGAAACGACAGGACAAGCGCTGTCCCGTTGTTTCCTCGTGTCTTTGTTTGTTTTCGTGCTGTAGCTATTTTAATATGCTTGTGTAAGCTGGGCTTTTAAAGGGATGCTGAAGGGATTTGTAAACATTGTGGGATTACGTGCGCAAATTGTAGTCTGAGTCCGTACGCCATGTTTAGACCACTCTCGGTTAGGGTTGCCATCTTTCACCGAAACAAACAAACGGAAAATTGGCCGTGTATCTGCCCCTTTCGTTGCAAATGTCGACGAGAGACGAAAGTCTTTGCCGACATTTGCCAAGTAAATGCCTCCCTTCGCTTTCCTGCTCACCTCTCATGTTGTTCCTCTTGCGTCGTGCTCCTCCCAAGGTAAAGACGCCAAAGGTTTGTTTAAATCATTTTAAATTTACCGCGTTCCACTGCTCCAGGCCGGGTGTCTCAATGCCAACACTGCCGTATGGTGGAAACGCGCTTTAGTCGAGGCACCCTACTTCAACGTTCATGGAACCACGTTGCCCTGCTCCACGTGCGTTCCAAGCAGAACGTGGAACCTATCTAGTGGAACCTTTCGTAACTGTTGCCGGTTGATTCCTTAAAATGATGCCAGAAACTATGGTGGCGCAGGTGACAGCAAGCGACGACGGAGTGAATTTTTTTTCTGCAGTTGATGAAGTATTTAATTTCGCAAAAATCAAGCATGTATGATTTTTTATAAAGGAACACTGCAAATATCACTTCTGTATTAATTTGTTGTCTTATATTTGTGTAATTGATTGATTGTAGGGTTCAACGCGCCGATGCAACGCAGGCGATGAGGCGCGCCGTATTGGAGGGCTCCGGGTTAATTTTGACCACCTGGGGATCTTTAACGTGCAACGAAATCTCGTGCACACGGGCGCTTTTGCTTTCCGCCTCCATCAGAAAAGCAGCCGCGGCGGCCAGGAATCGAACCCGCGACCTTGTGCTCATCAGCGCAACGCCTTAGCCACTGAGCCACTGCGGCGGGTATATATATGTCTTGTTCTTCTTCAACAATGTTGACAAGTATGAACATTACATCGGACTTAGATGGCTAGATTTAGCTGTTTCTATATAAGAGTATTGCGCAGACCTTGTTTTACTTTGGCTGGGTGGCTGAAGCGAGTCACAGACAGACAGACAGACAGACAGGGGTGAGACAGCTGCGCATATTGCGCAGTTTTAATACAATAGCATTTTCTTGCGCCAAGCTGCTCTGAAAGCATGAAAATTGCGCCAAACTGCTCCAAAACAGCCTGAAAGGCACGGATTTTGATGCTCTTGTAAGCTTCAGCGGGGAATAAAGCCTCCCGCATCCTGGTCACCGCATTTATCGTCGGTCAATCGCAAACGCAGAAATGGCACAAATGGAGAGACTGAAATGAAGCAAACGATAGCTCCTGGAATGCGATTGGCTTTCCGCCCGGGTTCGCTGAAACGGCCTTCCCGATTGGGCATCGCTGTGGCAATAAACATGGCCGCCGATGATCGGGCGGCTACTGCTGCATACCTCAGGCACTCAGTGCGCATCGCCAATATTTTCCCTGGTTTATTTTACGCTACCATCTATTCATTCTATCTGTTGTGGCTCTGAACAGTGACGTTAATGTGGGGATAAGGTTTGAGATTGGTGCCAGATTACGGGAAGCTGTGCAACTCGAAAGAAGTTCATTATAAAGTGGAGCTCACACTTCGGCGTGGTTTGTCCTTGAGTGCGAAACGCAGTGCGCGCGTCTATAATCAGGGTTTCTGAAGTGAACTTTTTGGCTCGTTGCGGTGTTACAAAATGCTGAGTTATTGGTGTGTTTTGAAGCGAGATCGCGATCCCCCGGAATGGAGCGGTCGACACAAAAGTGTCGGGCTGCACTGCGGTGCCATGACTACAGGCAGCGCCCAATTAGATGCAGGACTGCATGATTACCATAGCACGCAAGTAATAATACTTGATGTATGCAAAGTGAAATTTAATGCCAAAATCTAAGTGGCTAAACATAGTAATGCTACTCAAATGACTATGGGGTGAACGTGCGCCTTAGGGATTGAAACGGCTAGGCCGGTGGGGCTATGCGACCGTGAGCTCGAAGTTGCTCAACTGTTGCCGTGACTACACTCGTTCGGACAACGCAGCCTGGGATTACAAAGATATTAATTTGAGCATTTGAACATACCATAATTTGAACACACCATAATTGCAGCGCCCTTAAATTTGATAACGTTAACGGCAGTTTCGTTAATATTGCGTGCAGCCACAACACAATATCACCAGTTAGTAAAGAGGTAGGGCCATTAGTACTTTGTGATACTCTTGAAAACACTTTCACGTAAAGCTGTTTCAGTGTTCTGTGTATTCAAAACTGATTGAAAAGTGTACTTGACCCCAGAAATTGCTAAAAACGTGAGTATTTTAAGCTCATGAGACGACGTAATAAATGTTTTTCTGCTCCAAATTAAGATTCTTCTGCTCCAAAATCGACATTTTGCTGCTCCAAAAACTGCTCCCAAATCTGTTTGAGCTGTCTTACCCCTGGACAGACAGGCAGACAGACCAATATTTCTGGGTGTAAGTCGCAAAAGGCCATTTTGGGGAAGTGGAAGGGGGGGGGGGGGGGGGGTGGACTATTTAACAAGTTGAATTTGTGTTGAAAAAAAAAGATGCCTTTTTTTTTTTTGACATGCAATGCCATTTATTGTAGCGTTTTCCAGTGAGAAACCAACATAATGTTTGTACTGAACGTGACTGCGATTTTGGTCATTGCTTAGATAATGCTGCACAAAAAATCACCGCACATACTTCGTTTATTAAAAGCTCTTTACATATGAATCCACCAAACGAATGCTGAAAAGTATGCAATGCATATGACATAATGTATTAAATATTCATATATACATACACGCGCAATACTATGCAATACAACAACAACGTAGAACGACAAAATGTAAACTTCTATACGCTTGCCTTCTCCCATTTGCAGGACTTGAATATATATTTAGAATTAGACTTAGTGGCTCGGACGAGTTGCTCATTATCTCTCGTCATCTCGGGAAGTGCGCTCGCCCGTTTGGTTTCTCTGCTCGCGTGTCTTTGCGCAGCGTGTCGACGCATAGTTGCTAAAATGACGCTTATAAAATGCATAAAAGAAAACACAATGTCCAAAAAACTGGCCAATGACAGCCGGTTTTGGGTACGGACCGGCAACCAGCCTGCTGTCCAAAATCCGGTCGGGCCGGTCAAAAAACAGGCAAGTGGCCACCCTACTCTCGGTGCATTTACGCGGCTTTCATCGTCATCATCGTCATTAACAGCCTATTTAGGTCCACTGCAGTACGAAGGCCTCCCCAATTGACCTCCACTTGCTTCTGTGCTGTGCTGCCCGAGTCTATTCTTTGCCTCCAAATTTTCTTATCTCATCGAGTTAATCGAGTCATCTCTCCATCTAGCTGTGCTTGTTCACAGCCAACGGCCTTCCTCTTCGTCTAGTCTCGTCTCTCGGTGTCCACTCTGTTGTCCATGTGGCCCACCTGTTGTCATTTTATTGTACCACATGGCCATCATGCATCCGAGTTTGCATAGCTTTATATAGTAGAAAAAAAAGGCAGCATCTCCACTCCGTGGACGGTGGCGAGGGTGTGGAGTGCAGGGACTCGAAATGACATCCAAGTTGCGCCCCGAGTGACATCCGATTTGCACCCCGACTACCGTCATTCGATTTGAGCCGTCAGTTGCACCTTGATTATTCCCTAAATGAAACTGCAACTCACGGCCCAAATCGAATTTCGCTTGATTTTCGCTCGATGGTGGTGTGTGCTCGGATGGACGCGGACGGACATTGGGAGGTCCTAAGGTACTCCGCACCATTGCAGGCGAGAGAGTAAGCCGTTTAACTCTCGTGTACTAACGCACGGTCGTCGCCCAAGGGGTAGGACGACTGACACTAACTCTGTCTGGTCGACCAGACACAGGCTCAAATCCTGCTGGTGCCTGTGTGATTTTTTGCAATTGTAAATGCTATGCGCATGGGCGCGGACGGACATTGTGCGATCCTAAGGTACTCTGCACCTAAAATCAATGCGAAAGTGCTGTCCTCCTCTCTGCATCATCCTTGCTGATTTCCTATGACGTTTCGTATGACGTTGACACGAGATGGCTTGACTTGACTGCACTACCGCGCGACCCTCCGACAGAGTCAGTCAGCAGGCTGCCGGCGGGTTGTCGCATTTCGTTAGCTCAGTGGAAGCTAAGCCACAACACAATTTGTGCCCGGAAGAATGTGCCTTTGGTTTGTTAGCTTGTCGGCTGTATCAAGCTTAGTAAAGTCCACGAAGTCAAAGTAACTCCACCCAAGTGCACATGCGGCGCTTCACTGACTTGTACACTAGTAGAAAATCTAAAGCCATTTAAAAGCGGAAAAAAAAGCGAAGTTACTATAAGTCATAAGGAATTAAAATTTAACCAAAATTTTTATTGTGAAGTGCAAAACCAAGGTGCAGGAAGCACTTTTTGTGCTAGGTGAACTAGCACAGCGGTCAGCAGCACAACCACACATTTGCGATGGCTCTTCTGCCTAAGGAATGCAGTCACTAGAGGTAACATATCTGTAGTGATTTGGGGGAAGCTTACTGCACAAGGGTTGTTCAAGAAACAATAACCTAAGCTGCTGGGAATGATGAAACTAAAAAAATAAACAGGCTATACAAACCGGTACAGTGCCGAATCAGCCAACTCTCGGCCTGGTGCGAACACACCTCGTACGATGCAGGGACAAGCCAGGCAAGCTCCAAAGTTGGGGGGCGATGCACCTCGCAGTGATGCGGAGGGCGTTCAGTTACTGCGTATGTCTCAACTACTGTACATTACGATTCTAAGCGGTGCTGGCAGGCTTATCTGACACATTCTACAGTCGACAACACTGCAGAAGCGCGGTATGCTGATTCCTGAGAGGTCGAGAATGCCCAGCCAATGACAACGTCTGATGCCAAGAATGTTGTTTCACAGAACTGAAACTGGTTTGAATTCCTACCTTGGACATCGTCCAATCACATTGCGTCTCGAATACACGTCACTGCTGTTGTTGCAGCCGCCACAAATGTCGCATGGTATTTTTGCTTCTTTCAGGATCTATAAATTGAATAGCGCCTTATCAACCGGATAAACGATGAAAAGTGTGTTTATTTGAGCCAGTCTATGCAATACATACGAAACCAGAAGTTTGACAAATTCACTTCAGTGTTCCTTTAACTTTTGTACCTTTTGTTGCATCAAGGCAGACAAGCAAGGCAAGTGAGAGGCGTGAAACGAAATTTGCACCAGTAATGCTTACAGCTTGAGCTGGTGTTAAAAATACATCGGTTAGTGAGACAGGCGTAAGTGTACAGCAAATGTCAACAAATGAGCTATAAATTACAGTAATGTTCCGGATCACTTAGAGTTCTGAATAGCTGTTTTTTTTTTGTTTTTTTTTTTTTTAATAGAAGCTTTGAGTAAGTTGTGCTGATACAGGCCTTAAGATTGCTGGACAGCATTTATGGGGATTCATAAGAACGTTTATTGCAGTGTTAACCTTGGCTTGCATACGACATGTGGACTTGGTTCATGTATCATACAGTAATAGATATTATGAGATTGGCATTTGGGAACATCAAGGTTGCTAGAAAACGTTAGCATATAATAGAATGTCTTTGAAAAAATCTGCCAGATAGCTTTAACCAGTTTGTTATGGAGTGTTGAAGGTACTGAGGCAAAGTTGAAAACTGGGCCTGTCGGTTTATAATTTGAAGAAAATAAAACTGCCTAAAAAGACGCAGATGCAAGAACAGAGTTCGTCCAGTGTCATCCTGTCAATGTGTCTGTGCCTTTTTAACTGGTTTTATTTTCCTCAAGCAACGTTTAGCAGTGTCCGATTTTTAGTAGGTTGGCATTGACACCTAATACAAGTTGTGTAAGCGTGGTGCAAAAGAAAGGTCTCGCATCTGACACACTTACTGAAACAAGGTCTCTTTTTGGAAAACCTGATCCAGCTCGTTTATGAGTAAGAGGGCTTGGATGCTATAGAGCGTCCAGCAAGATGATAAGAAGCCTTGTTACAGTAACACAGATTAGCTCCAGGACATGACGTTCCTTCCCTGCCTTTCTTATCTGTTGTGCTAAGATTGCACTGTTTGTATCATTTGCTAGCTAGGGTTTACAAAGCTGCTGGCAGTCCTTATGCATTTCATCAAATCAAGGCTGTCTGTACCTGCAGGAAAGGTGAGTATGCAGAGTTTTGGGTTCTTGGTTTAACTGAGGCGAGGACTTTCTATTTTAAAGATGTGTAGGATATCTTGTGAACCCTAACATGTCATCGCCTTATTAGGTGTCCGAAACCTCTTAGCGAAGGATTTGGTGCTAGCCTTCACATGTAGATGTCTAGATGCTAAGTGTTGTGTTTCTGCTAGCTTGGTCATCTGTCTAGCAGGGAATTTTTTTGTCTCCTTCACCCCTGCACACACTGCTGGACCTCTACCAGTTCTCGAGACACAAAGTTGGTTGAACTGCTTGCTGAAAAACTTTGCTGACAACACTATGGTAAACCATCTTGTGTAACCACCCTCCTTGCCTGTGTCTTCTCTTTCTCTCCCTTTCTGGGGAACCCTTAGGTGTTCCCGCCGGAGTACTTTATTAGCAAGGAGCTCCTGATGACCGAACGCAGCTACAAGAAAGACCTCGAGGTGGTTGTGGTGGTAGGTGTTTTTCGGGCGATGTTGCTGCTCCATTGCGTGCGAGGTAGTCAGCTGTGTGTGTGAGAGAATAATATTCACATCTGCTTTGTAGCTACTCTGGGAGGTGGGTGCCACTGAAGTGGCAGAAATATGCCGCCTGTGTGTTGAGCTAACGTACCAAGAATCAGCATCTTGCTGAGTATAGGCTAGTTGATGATGGCATCAAAGCAGTTTTATATGTCACCAGCTTTACCAACCGCTGCTGCAGACCTTCAACCAACCTGCTTCAAGGAAACCACATCCAAGCTTTCTCTTGCATGCTGTCCCGCCGTCTCGTTCTGCATGCGCTCTTGCTTATAGTCTCCTGTCCCACCCTCTCACCGGGCTCCTCCCCTGTGGCAGGCCTTCCGGGACTGGGCGGAGAAGCAGGGCTCGACTGAGACGGCAACGCTGTTCTCCCTGCTGGCGCCCGTCTACAAGCTGCACTGTGGGCTGCTGCACGAGCTGGAACAGCAACTGGCTGCCTGGTGAGACCCCACTCATTATGGGACCTAACTACCGATCTCTCACATGATGGTGGACTCTGGTAACCAGCCTTGTTTTTAAAAAAACATACAATGTTGCCACAAGCTTGCTCAAAATTGGCAACATTTTTGTCATGGTCGTTTTAGCGATCCTAAAAAAGCACTGGCATGAAAATTTTTTTTGGACCCAGTAGTAATTGAATGACGCATTAGATGGCCAAATGCAGCACGAATAATTCCATCCTTGCTTATTCATTTCAATTTTAGTTTTGTTGGGGCAGCTGTTATGATGAGAACATTTGTGACGCACTGTTGTAGAAGAGTGCGAAAATAAACTGGGCTAGTCAATGTGGATCTGTAGTTCGAAAATGGAGCCCGCCCTTGATGGTTGTTGATTCTTTTGTGCCATCCATGCTCTGCGTTAACCTCTGAACCGTGAATAACTGTCCTAGATGGGAGCACCTGGGCCGCATAACATCAGCTTCACACAGTGCCCAGCGCGACCAGTGACGACAGCAAGGCACAGGCCCCACTGAAGCAACACAGGTAGATCCAGCCAGAACTTGTTACCACCCACCAGAACAGAACTTTTGGTGTGAATAATGTTCCACACATCCGAAAAAAGTCGATAATGTGGGTGAAAATCATGACCAACTGCAGCCTAAGGAGCACACTTCCCACAAGTAGTCAGGCCCCACACATGCGGCGTCACTCATTTGCGCGGCGTAACCATGCACAGCCAGATGTCGACAGTTCAGCTTCTAAGCATTCGTCATGTTGCCCGGGTCCTTACGTCCGAAGGGGCTCTGTTCTCGCCATTCTGCAGGGATGGAAAGGCAGTTCCCGTGCACAATTCCAAATCCCAGGGTGTCGGATCGCTCATGTTGGATTATCTGCACTTGCTGGAGGTAAGTGGGCTTTGGGGCACCCTTTTCCTGAACTTATTGCGAGTGACATCTCATGACCGCACCAGCTGCGTTCACGATTGCATATACGAGCCCAATTGCCTGCAGTTATTTCTATTTGGCTACCATTGTTGTTGCAGTAGAAAGGTTCTAACTGATCTCGCGTATTCTGTTGTCTTTGAAGTTTCTAACATTGCTTTGCCAAAAAGCTGGCAAAGCAATGTTAGAAACAAGAACGGATAGTAATACAGCAGAACCTTGATGATACGTCCCCCAGTCCTACGACAGCCCGCTTCTTACGACGGATTCTGGCAGTCCCAGCAAATTCTCCATAGAAACAATGCATTAAAAACCCTGATTATACAACGCTCAGGTGCATGCAGTCCGCTTCATACGATGGACCCTGGCGGGGATAAACTGGCGTTTCTCCCATCTTTTACACTGCTTGGCCGCTTCATCCCGATCTTTCTTTCCCATTTGACGCTACTTCATGGGCAAAGGTCGGCAGACCACTTGTTGAAAGACGCAAGCAAGGAGGCAGGTACTGGTGGGCGGGAGTTTTAACCTTCAATGACCCTACGCGACAGCAGAATGCCAACGCGCCAACTGCGAGAAGTCCAGGTGGCCGGCAGACCGCAAATTTGAAGCTCCCATCAAGCCGGCGTACGTAAAAACACATTCGACGCAACCCAACGGCAGTGACTGAATGCCCGCTTTCCTTGCCCGCTCGATCCAAGTTTCGTGCTTTCACGGTGCTCTCTGTCTCCCACTGTCTGCTCTCTGCTTATCAGTGTCCTTCAAAGCAGCGTAATTGCTCCGTTCCTTTCTTCCCTGCCCTTTTTCTATCGCCGCCTTGTACTATCGTTCGTTTCGCTTGGCCTTGGCAATTTCACTGTTGCCTTTTCCCCTCTCAGTTTGCTTGGCCGCATCGACCTACCCAGCTTATCTTGCGCGCGCGAGGCGCAGGGCTGGCGGGCTAGTGCCAGATGGCATGGGGGTCGTGTGGCGCATGGCTGGCAGGCTAGCACAGTCGCCGTAGAGGAGAGGGGGACACAAAATAGGCGTTTCTTTTTTCTTTTTGAAAACTTGGGATTTTAGCTAAACATTTGCAAATTATGCAAGAACGAGCTAAGTATAGTAGTATAAATAAGTTCGTTGCCAACCTGTCACGTGAGATCGTCTACCAGGCCGGCATCTACTCGTACCCCAATCACTTTGACACTCCGGTCATACGACACTTTTGCTCGGTCCCTTGAAAGTCGTATTATCGGGGTTCCACTGTAGTACTACACTGCTGTACCCACTTCGTGAAACTGGAATCGCATGTGAAGGTGTCAGTTAATAAAGCAGGATGAAAAAGTTAACAGAAAGTTTTCTTTGTTTTAACAGCAGAGCTGTTCAGTCCAACACAAATCCGTCCCGCATAGACACAAAACCCCAAGGCTCAACAAAAAGATGTGGTTAGGAAAGTCCTGGGAATCGAACCTGGGACCTTTACATTGTGAAACCGGCAACCTAACCGCTGGGCCACCCCAAAGGCCCGAGGGGTAAGGGCTATCAGTGGTGGTGAACAATAATGTTTTTTGGCCAATTGAAAGACAGAAAAAAAAAAGGAAGAAAATGCTTCCCGTGGTCGGAATTGAACCTGGAGACCTCGTGTTTTGAAACTGCCACCTATCCGATCGAGCTATCATCGCATTCCGAGCACACAGCATTTCCTTTGGGTTCGTAGAGTGGGAGTTGGCTTTAAACTTGGCCACGGGTTCTAGCGCGTGCTGACGTGGTCTACTTTGGAAGAGATGTGAAAGTTTGCGGATGAACCGATCTGGGCCTGCCAATCATGAAGAACTTTCAGTGGCAAGCTCAGAAATAAATGTGCCGTGATGACATATTGAGTGGAAACTTGGTTCCTTACTGAACAACTTAACAGCAAACTTAGATCGGCTCAACGGGCCACGGAACGAATAATGGTCGGAGTAACGCTTAGAGACAGGAAATGAGCTTCCTGGATCAGAGAAGAAACTAGAGTAGAAGATATCATAGTTCAAATAAATAAAAAGAAATGGACTTGGGCTGGCCACTTAATTAGGCGAAACGACAATCAACAGACTACCAGGGGGACAGAGTGGACACCGAGAGACAGGTCTAGGAAAAGAGGAAGGCCAATTACTCGATGGAGAGACGATATAAGGAAATTTAGAGGCAAAGAATGGAC
This sequence comes from Haemaphysalis longicornis, assembly GCF_048455015.1. Classification (NCBI taxonomy): domain Eukaryota; kingdom Metazoa; phylum Arthropoda; class Arachnida; order Ixodida; family Ixodidae; genus Haemaphysalis; species Haemaphysalis longicornis. The sequence continues at coordinate 265,079,622 of NW_027526295.1, read as the reverse complement.
CTGAGCGGCGTGGGACAGGAACGGTTGGAGGCTGGTGGGAGAGGCCTTCGCCCTGCAGTGGACCGAGTAGGCTGCTGCTGCTGATGATGATGATGCAACAGCCGGGCCTCTTATGAAGAGGGAGGGGCTGCCAGCTCTCCTGTTTCTCCAGCCTTGCATCGATAGTGCAAGCTGCACCAATTTTTTTCCCTTTCCTTTTATTGTCTTCTTCTTTTTCATTTTGTGATTTTCGCATGAAATAGTAGTAGTTCTGTGCTGTGGGGGGCTGCCGGTGCCACTCAACCAGTTTGCCACAGCAGGCCACTTCCTAAGTTGGCAGCATTGCAGGGGCGCTACAGAGGGAATGTTGACTAATTTTTATTGCTGATATTCAGACACTAAAGGCATAGATTTGAGCAGCTGTGGCATTTTATATGGGAGGCATTCTTCATTCTCCAAAGGGATACTGGCTCACCCTTGACCCGAATTGGAGGCCGCTCCATGGGTCTAGGTGTTGAGGGACTAGAGGAACCCATAATGGCACACCGCAGAATGTGACCTACCTGAGTGTTTTTGGGCTCATTTGCAATCTTGCGTAGATATCTTAGTTCGTCCTCCACTCCTCCTGGCATCGTGCTTGACAGCTGTGCGTGTATGACATGTCCAATTACCATCCTGCGGAATTACGAAAACATTTGAATTTGTGAAAGCATTAAACTGCCACTGTTCTGCCAATTGATAGCATCACTTTCTACCTTTGATCAATGTGCATACAGGTGCTATATGTTCTGGCATTTGGCTAGCTGGACAAGAGGGCTCTGTTGTATGCCATAGTGTAAATCAAGCACATGCATTTGGGCAGCCTTTGTGACTGGCTGTGAAAATCGCAAATAGGATCCCCAGTCGGCTGCTGATATTGTTAATCACCGAGAGGCTTGCCTTGGCATGATGATTTGGGGAGCAGGAATCCCCTTTACCTGCATGCAGTAAACGGTCAGGCAGAAGGCGGCTGGTGCATAAAGGTCCAGCAGGCAAGAAATGTCTGCCAGGAGCAAGTGCGGACGCCAGTGGACGAACTGTCATGTCAGGTGGCCTTGCTCGTAGATGGCTTGAGGCCCTCTGGAAGAGAGCCCCACCCTGTTCTCTGCTGCTGCTGCAGCTAGGCGAGCGGTACCTGGAGAAGCTTCCCCGGATCCTGGAGCGGCTGTACATGGGGGGGCCCCAGTCGGAGCGCCTGTGCCGGGAGTTTGAGCTCCAGCGGGACTGCTACCTGCCCCTCTCGCTGTTCCTGCTGCGGCCCGTCCACCGGGTGTTCCACTACCGTGCCATCTTTGAGAGTACGCACGCCACGCTTCCCGCCCTTTACCACAGGGGATCCCCGGGACGCATTGTTGCATTTGGGGAACAAACTTGCCCTGTCATTCTACAGTTGGAAACATTTCAGCTGCCATGCTTGCTACACTTCAAATCTGCACCAACCGTTGTGTTTTCATGTGGGCAAAGAAGAGTTTGGCTGGTACCAGAAGTAAAACTTTGGGGGGTGATTATAGGGTGCAGGGCTGTGAAAGAAAAACAAAAGGACAGGAAAGAAGTGTGTTACATATACAGAAAAACGTTGTTGTGGGAGACACTGTTACAAGAGACACTTGGTTATAAGAGATATTTGAATTAAAGCAGTTTGGTTGGTTTTTTCATGTTTGCCATGTTAGCACGAGGTTTTACTGTATGTACCTGTTGGACCAAGCTAGTCTTGGGGGACCCTGCAAGAACCGTGTGGCTTTCAAAAGTAAAAGTTCTTCTTTAGAGACTTTAGAAAGGACTTATCCATAGGTAGTCATGCACAGGTAGACATACAGGAAGTCAACTTGTTCGTGTGCCTGTGAATATGTGTATCGTTATGCCACAGGACCAACTTTTCAACTAAAAAAATAAATAAATGCAGCCATGCTAACATACAGAACTAGGGAAACACACAAAACCACAATACTACATACTACTGCAGATTTGTGTTTTTATGTACTGCTGCAGTTTTCTGTCAGATCGTGCAGGGTTCTTTCTTTCTTTCTTTCTTTCTTTCTTTCTTTCTTTCTTTCTTTTTGATTGTAAACTCGAACCTTGTCCACGTGTTTTTTAAGGTGTCACAAAAAGAAAAAAGGAATGCATTATTGAAAAGTATACTGAACTGCAAAACTTGCAACAGGATCACGCTTTCACTGCATATGAGCTGGGAAAACACATTTACGAGGACCCTGTTACAGTGGGATTCCGTCGCAGTTGAGGCATAAGACAACTTTCCGTTTTTAGAATCTCTAAAATGGCTTCCATGCGTACTGGCACTGCCACTGTTGGGAGGTGGCTCCCCTTAATTGAGGAGCCTGCTGTGCCTTCCTTCCTGCAGGGCTGCACAGCTGCTATGCGTCGAGCCATGTGGACATGAGCGCCACCCAAGGTGTGTGCACTTGCTTGCTTCCCTCCTGTTCGGGGCCCCCACCCACCCCTGGCTCCTCCTTCCTCCCACAGATGTGCTGCAGCAGCTCAAGAGCTTCACCACGTGCCACGAGGAAGCCCTGCACAAGCTGGTGAGCCCCGGTCTCCATCATTGCCATGCGTCACTTGCAGTGAACCAGTAGCAACAGGGCACAATTCTCAGCTCGCTACGTGTCGGGGGTTCTTCACTGACCATGTCCTTGAGTCGATGTTTCAAGATTAATGCCCCTGTCACACGGGCACTTTCAATCCGGATTGAAGCGAAGGGCGATTGACTTTTCCAGCGCGCTCGACGCACCGCCCCTGCTACATGGCCCGTTTCGATCCCGATTGAGAAGCTGCGCCGGTTGCACTCGTGTATGCCAGGTGGCGCTAAAAATGTACTTCGCGGCCGGCGTTCGGTAACTTTGGGCGGTCGTAGTTATACGGAACTATATAAATGTTACTGCATGCTTATTTGGGTAAAGTTGTTTGATACAATTTGTGGCGTTAGTTGAAGTTGTCAAATTCTGTGCCATTACTGAGCGGGGACAAGAGTATCACCACTTTCGCCCGATAGTGCTTGGAAACCTCGGTCGTGCTTGAGAAACCAGGATTGAGGTCGAGCGAGATCGAGCGAGATAGCGATTGAAACTGCCGTGTAGCAGTGCCCGATCCGGATTGAGCTTGATCCGCAATTGAAAGTGCCTGTGTGACAGGTGTATAAGGAATGTCAATGAACAACACACAGGAAGCTGAGGCGGTGGGGGGGCCTGCAACCTGCACGGTTGCAGGCCCACGGCATAGTCTGATTGGCCTTGTGGACTCCCATGTGTCGGGGAACATAAAGGCCTCATCTTCTGAATAAACAAAAATATTTTAAAACCTGCTGACTGAGCAGACGTGGCATGTTGCTGCTGTCAATTCTTGGCAGATTCTTGAGTATGGGTCATGTTTGGGTGCTGGGAGCTCCACGTAATGTATTTAGCAACAATTGCCTTTCTTTCTTTCGTACTGCACCCCCCCCCCCCCCCCCTTCAACTTTTGCTGATTCTTTTTCCCTATCCTGGACTTCACACAAACCCAGCAAGCGTGCATGAAAACCCCAGTTACTTGTAACTCAAGTTTCTGTTTTCTGTTTGTGAACCAAGACACTGGCAAAGGCTAAACACAACAATTTGCACAAGACTGCAAAGCAGTATACACGTGCAGGGTGAACCTGGCTAGGATAAAGGTCCTAAATAAAGCGAAATAAGGGTAGAAAGGAAAAAAGAACCCCACATACGAAAATGTATCCGGTGGTGTAGGTGTGCATAGTCGTGCATCACAAGGAAAATACTACACTGAGGCTGTCGTCACCGCCTTGTGTGTAATGTTGCAGTGGTGATTTTGTAACACACCGGCTGAACCTGTGTCGTGCTCTCCTTCTTTCTTTTTTGCCAGGCTTCCCCGGGCTGCTGTAAGTTATTTGTTCATGCCTGTTGCTTTTTCTCTTTGTGCTTGTAGTGTGCACCTGAGTCATTTTGAGTTTCAGCTTCAGCTGCTTCTGGCTGCTGTGTACAATTTGAGAGGCTATGCTTGTTAGCACACAAGGGGCGGCTATGTCCTGATGAATGCCTCTCTGCCGCTTGCAGGAGAACCACGTCAAGATGACTGAGCTGGAGAGAGATCTGTTTGGCCTGGACAACCTGGTTCAGCCCGGAAGGGTGAGTGGGCGGCGACGATGAGCACCACTGAACGTGTGGGGTTGGAACTTTGTTTTGGCTGAAGCTTGGCTTCAGAGCTTTGCCTTCCCTCTGGCAGGAGAGCAACACTCGGTTCAAGCACTGACAAGCGACTGCTTTGCTTTGCTGTTTGAAAGATTTCTAGGCAAGATGAATGGCTAGGCAAACAGTACACCATTGCTGCAAAACTGTTCGTAGATGTTCGAACAGGGGGAATTTCAAACCAATTGTGAAAGTTTTGTACAACCGGAATTTAAGCTTCAATACTATCAGCTCGCAGGGGACAGGTATTGTTTGTTTATGGGGAGATGCCCCTCAAAAAATCGAGTTTTTCGCACATGTTTTCAGTTTTGGGATTTTGCATGTAAAATTATTTTTGTACATTCAATTCCAACTTCGCAAAAGATTGAGACAAAATTTGAATGAGAAGTTAGAAAAAAATCTATTTTATTCAGTTACAGTGGCTCGAGAAAATGCTGCTTTCGTCGCACATCAGTAGCTTTCGATTGTCTGTATCTCAAGAATGCCGGCGTCGCTTGCCATTGCCGTTTGCTTGTAGACGTAGAGTAAGCCTTCTTCTAGCCCATGGCACCTCCCGCAGTTTCGCATTACGGCCAAAAATTAGCATTTCTACTGGACCTTTAAAAAGTGTCAAAAGCATTTTTCTCTGTTTGCACTTTTTAGCACTGTTTATGTTTTGTGCAACACGTTTTGAGTACTTCCAATTGTCCGATTTGGATGAAATTTCGCACGCAGCCTCTTCAAGGTGTGTAGAATATCAATATTTATATGCATTTTCAGTGCTCCTTATACATTCTTTGCAAAAATTAAAAATGTTGACTCATAGCTCCTGAAATATATACTATTGCTGTTCCTAAGTTTTTTACAAATGTAGGAATTATCTGAGTAAATTTTAAGTAGTTTTTGACATACTGCCTTACCTAAGCAGCAAAATGAGCTATTGCAGGCTGCTCTAAACAAACATTGAATATGAAAAAAGATGTTCACAAAAAGACCTGTATTGTGCTTGTGAAGGCTGTCTCACACAAAAACTAATAAAGCTGTGTCAGGGTTCAGAACAAACGCACACATACACTCACCAAATCCTGACCAAACGTACAACCTTTATTTTGCACCCCTCCCTCTGCACACTCCGCTCCCGACTCCTCACCCTAGCATCCCCCTAGTGTCCCCCTAGTGTCCCCAGTGCCATCTCTCGGCGCTCCGGAGCACTACTTGCTCCTAACAGCTGCATAAAAACTAAGAACATACTCGGAATCACCCTTAAAAACCCAACCTATGACAAAGGTTTCATAACCATAGGTATAATATTAAAGAAAAATTGTTTTCGAGGAGCATTTCCCCTTATACATGTTCAAGTGTTGGGTGCACTCCCAGTGGTGCAGAAGGAAAAATGGCAGGGTAAAATTTTCGATGCATGACCCTCCTGGCTCAGTAATACGTGTTAATTGTAGCAGTAAAAGCATAATGTGAGCAAGGTGGTGCAACGTACGTGCAGGATATTAACGATGTGAAAAAAAAAGTATGGGCAGTGGGCTGTGGGTTTGCCCTTAAATTGCCCAAGTTTTTTAACTGTGTTTTTTTTTTTTTTTTTCCTCTTCTTCTTCAGCTCCATTGTTACACAGCTGGTACGAGTGTTGCCAGTGTGCAAGTGCACCCATTGCAGGGCCCCTTTGTTCTTTTCCTCTTCCAGGAGTTTGTGCGGGAAGGATGCCTGCAGAAGCTTTCCAGGAAGGGCTATCAGCAGCGGATGTTCTTCCTGGTGCGGGCAAGCTCCTCTTGCTATAGTAGCTGTGGCATAGGCGAGCCCAGCGCCTTGCTCGCATGTTCCCCGGTGATCGCACTTGGCTTGTACCCCCTACCCAGTTCTTGCAGTCGAGCTAGGTGACTCTGAAGGACCAGTAGCAATGCTCGTACAGAGCTGCTTCCTTAGAATCGCCAGACAAGTGGTTCTCATGGCACGCTTAATGGATGCTCCTTGCCTTAGTCTGCCTTACAAAGCTCCCCCACAAATCTGCTTGCATTGATTCATGACATTCCGAATCACTGGACTGCGCAAAATGTTCTCGAACATCGGTGCATTGCTCTCCCTGTTTGACGGCACTGTTGTTGAGGCCAGGCGCACCGTATTTGTAACCAGAGGTGATCTTGTCCCCCGGGGTGACCTCGTGTGCGTGCGTGCAGTTCTCGGACGTGCTGATCTACGCCAGCCGCATCTCCTCCCCCTCCAGCCCTGGGGGTGCCCCCCGACTGCAGTTCAAGGTTCATGGCCAGCTGCCCCTGCAGGGGCTCATGGTGGAAGAGACTGAGCCCAAGGTGGAGGCCGCCTTCCGCTTCACCATCTACGCTGCCAACCGGGCACTCATGGTGGCCGCTGGGTAAGATGGGAACGGCAGCTGCTGCCAAGGCCGGGCGGGGGGGGGGGCTTTGTTGTTCTATGCTGACTAGCAACGTAATGGTGTCGTTTTCCGCAAACTTGTTACGCATGTCCATTTCATTTGAATGGTTGCCCTTGGTGAAAAATGGAGCAAGGGGTCAAACCGGTGGTCACCACCGTGGAGCTCGCTGTCGCCCCGTGTCACATGACGACTGATGCGATGGCTGCAGGTCCGAAGAAGAGCGGCAGCGCTGGATGCGGGACCTGTGCAACTGCATTGAAACGGCTCGTGACCACAAGGGCCTCTACTACACCAGCCTCAAGTCATGCCGTAAGCGCCCTCTGCCCATGGCACAGTTTGTTGGGGCACAGCTCGGGACTCGCGAGGCCAAGACGGTACATTGGAGCTTGCCCCGTGTGCAGACTCCTCGGACGAGCGGCTGGACCGTCCCGTGGGAGAAGCCCCACCGCGGCTGTCCAGCAGCACGGGGCAAAGCCCGGTACACGCCACCACCACCCTGCACCTGTGCTGGCACCGCAACACGAGCATTGGCAGATACCAGTACCAGCAGGCCTTTCTGGTGAGCCCCTCTCCCCGTTCCTTGCTGGTGGCCTGGAGCCCAGCGTGGGGCATGGGGCAGTCCATGTTGTCCAGGCGATGAGGTTATTGCGCCCCACGGTCAGTTGTATCTTCTTGCAAAGTTTTTTTCTGGTGGTGTCTCTTGTTGTTGGGCACGTTGGCAGCTTATGATCGCAGTGGAAACATTGCATGAGTGCAGCAGGAGAAGCAGACGATGCGTGGTATAACACGTTGATCCTTGCAGTGTATCCTTTTGCATAGCTGCTTGTGAAGCACTCTCTGGTGTGTTAGGCGTACTCTGTTCCCCGAGTGTTACCCAACGTATTGATTGTTGTGCAGCACTACCTGAGTGGCTACCTGCTGCGCAAGTTCAAGAACAGCAGTGGCTGGCAGAAGCTGTGGGTGGTGTTCAGCAACTTCTGCCTCTTCTTCTACAAGTCCTTCCAGGTGGGTGTGCACACGGTTACCTGCGGGTGCTGGCCTGCCAAATGGGCAGTTGTTGAACTGGTGGCACTCATCTGGCGCCATCCATGAGGCAGTCACGAATTGGTTTTTTTTTTTTTTTTTTGTTAAATAAAAGCAAGCTATTTTAATTTCTGCAGTTTTGTTTTAAGTTAGGAAAAAGTCTCAGAGGTATAACATAGATAATTCAAAGTTCCAGCGATAAATAAGTGTGCATTTTTTAGGGGGGGGGGGGGGGGGGGGGGGGGGGGGGGGCTACAGATGCTTCGCTTCTAGAAAGCGTTGTGGCTGCAACCACAAGCAGCAAAATCACTGTGACCCCAGGGGCCAAATTCTACTGGTTGCCGGAAGATATCTGCCGGGTTGATTTCCTGCGGGGTCTCATGTGATTGGTACCGAGCGAAAACGCCACCCAGCCAGCGGCTATACTTCAGTGACATCACGTAGACCCCACAGGAAATCGACCCCGCCGGATATCTTCCGGCATTCTTCTGGGTGCCTTCTGGCGCCCAGTAAAATTCGGCCCCAGAACAACTTTGTTCATGCTGTGAAAACGTTCACCTTTTAATATAGGGTCTTGCTGAGTGTGTCATGGAAAAATTTTCACAGTGGGTACTTTTATTCTAAAAAGTGGCTGCCGTAGCAAGGTTCCTATGTATGTATTCTACAACCTCAGCTCTCAAAACGTATGCGGAGGCAGATATTTGCATGTCCTCTGAGGAGACTATGACAGCGCAATACTAGTGCATATCTACCATGCACTGGTGGGTGCTAAGTGTGTGTGGAAAGCTTTATGCTGTCCTCTCACCTCCCAATCCAGTGGCATTGAGTGGAAAATCACACGGCAGCATCCTTGGAGAGTGTCTCAGATCCATTTCTAGCGCTTGTGCAAGTTTACTCGGTGCTTCACAGAATGGGCGGACGAATGAGTGATGCTGAAAGTAGTGGCTGTGCTTGCACAGGAGTCGGCGCCCCTGGCAAGCCTCCCGCTGCTGGGTTACACGGTGGCACTGCCCGGTGACCAGATGGGCAAGCAGCACGTCTTCAAGCTGCAGTACCGCAGCCACGTCTACTTCTTTCGCGCTGAGAGTGAATATGCCTTCCAGAGGTGAGGCTGATCACCCAATGTCTTTGGTTGCTCGTGTTCCTTCTACCTTTACTTAGAGCGAATTTATATCAAATTGCTTAATTTTCAGTGTTAGATGAGCCTTAGAACATGAACAAGGTTTTAGCTCATCATGTTTTTTTAGTCTTCACACCAAAGGCAGTAAGGCAGGGAGGTATTGCAGTAAAGGCAGTATTGCGTATGTGCCTTTTCGCAGCATTGTTACCTACTCTCTTTACTTTCGCTGCCATTTGCTGTATCTTCTTAATTCTAATCACCCCCACATTAATGAGAACCATCTTCCTTTGTTACAAAGAGTACCTTAAATGTGCATCTTTCCACCTGTAGGCATAACATGGTCAGAATTGAGAAACTATGACAACTTGCACAGATGCTGTGCTGTTCCCCTTACAATTTATTTACTTGGCAATTCAGCACGAGTTCTGTTCACTTGTCCTTGCGAAGTACCACAGTGCGTTTGGGACTGCCAGTTGTCTTGGTAGCTTACGCCTTGCAGCTACTATTTCAGTCACAGGCTGAATCCCACTGAGGAACTGCACCAGTATGTGCTGCTGGGAGAAAGAAGTTGCACAGGCTGACCCCCCCCCATCACACTGTGCCTACTTTTTTCAGGTGGATGCACGTGATTAGCAGTGCTGCAGTGAAGAAAGCTTGAATCCTCAAGCACGTGGCGAGACCAAGTGGCCAGGCATTCACAGAGGACCACTTTGGAATGGCTCTGCTCAGCTGCGTGGCAGTGAAGTGTTGCGGCGTCCCTTGCATCAGACCAGCGTACTAGTGGTGGGGCTGTGCAGTTTGCGGCCTACAGTCATTTTGCCCTGGCCCCAGCTACGTTATGTCAAAGTGTGCAGCACCGGCCCCACCACCCAGGCCAGGCAGGGTGATGAGGAGCTTGTCTTTTTTAACGCAGGGCTCAGGGCTCCGCATTTTGTGATTTGAAATTGTTGGTGGTTGTGTGTACTCTGGCTTTGGCAGCTGGCTCTTGTGCCATCACCTGTGCATTTAGAACCATTTAGAACTTTGTTTTTCAAGTACCAAGTACCACCGTGTATGTGCCCAGGGTTAACTAATCGTTTGTAATTGTAAACTAAAGGAGATATTGCGAGTCACCCTGGCACGTAGCAGCTGATGGAAACGTGCACTGTGCGTGGTTGCACATGGTGTTCATAGCAGGCAGCTGAATAGCTTTTGCTGACTGCACGAGGGGGCTGCTAACTTAGCATTAAAGCTTGACATGGTGCCTTCCAGCCTCCACATTGTACCTAGCTTAGCTCAGGGTTGTGCTTGTTGTAGTGAGCCCAGCTGTTGGTGGCACATATTGCGACTTCCAAGATTACTGGCCCTGCCAGCACGTTGCAGTGCTTGCTAACGGGATGAGGCACTGGATGCCAGCAATGCATACTGCCCAGCCAACTGCTGTGGCAGCATCGGGTAACGTATCAAGAGGCTCGTACATCTGAGGACCGGATGTTTTGTCTGGACCAGTTGACTGATCCATGTGGCGCCTGTTGGTCCACAGTGGTCTTTAGCCTCGAATGCAGGTGCTTGTTAAACTCAGTTTGTGAGCATGGGATCAAATTAGTGTCCTTCGTGTTGTCCTGCACTGATGCACGCACACTAATTGCACCAGCAGACTTTTTGTTCAGTCACGTTGTTTGTGTCCCGTGCATCTTTGTTCCACGTGTTTCTACATCCCTTGCGGGTGCCTGGATGTTTGTGCAAGTGCGCCTCAGTATGTGGTGATTGGGCCAACATTTTATGTGATGCAGTCATCTATGGGGATGTTTGTGCAGCTTCAGAGTTTCTTGTGTTTGTGTGTACGTGTTAATCAGGCCCCGATCTTAAAAGGCAAATAGTGCAAGTGCATAATAATGTAGAAAAATAATGTGAGGATACTGCAGCTCCAGCCATGTAATGCTGTTAAACCACAGCAGGGCCTCAAACGAGCATGCCACATTTAACCAAGAACTTTTCAGGTCAGCAGCCTGGCATAGAAACAGGTGGCACCACAATAAAGCATTTGGTGATGTGTAGCCTGGTGTTCAAAAAGTTAAAAATGGTGCGTGTACATTTTACCATTTTGCACATTGAGACCTCGGCAAGAGTAGTTTGCCCCTTGGATTCTGTATTTTGTACTCTTGCACAACCGAGGGGCTTTGATTGAGCAATTCTCAGCCAAGTGTCTTGCCAGCTGTTTTTGTGGAGTATTTTCTTGTATACTCCACAGCAAGCAGCTGCCGTGCCTTGGAGCTTAAAACAAAGTGTAAATCTCAAAACATAAACCCAGCTTGGCCAATTTTTAAAACTATCGCTGAAGCCCTCGCAGGAGAACCTTTTCATTCTCTCTCTCTCATGTACTTGGAAAGCAACCACAAAGAATACTATACAAAACCTATTAGTATAAACTCTGATGTGAAATATTTTTATTTGCTTTTTTAGCATTCTTGATTGTCTTCAGGCAAACGATGGGGCTACAATGCCGTATACAATTGTATTCAGTGTCGAAATTGTTTTATATGCTTGGGTTGAGAGACCTGTATTTTTCAGCCCACGATTCATTTTTATTTAATTTGTTTATTTATTAAAAGTTTGTAAAAAAAAAAAAAAAAGAACAAGGAAAGACACCCAAACAGACTATGCCAACGCCGTGCAGGAGACTGCACTGACTGCTAGCTTTGTACTGTGCCCGATGTGAACGGCCTGAGGATTTGAAAAAAAAAAAAAAAAAAATACTGCGCTTTCAATGAAAATAATCTTTCAAGTTTTCTATTATTGGTATAACACATTTTTTGTGCTTAGAATGCTACTTGTGACACTTAACTACTCTGACAATTAAAATTCTAGCAGAGTTGCATACCCACATTTGTTGCCGGTAATGTTTGGCACATGTGCCTTATTTTGGCTCCTGTGGGAATTATCTTGCCTGTTCGTTGGGCATGCAACGAAGCTATTCACATCACGCCTATATGCCTAAATATCGCAGCATTCACATTGCCTAATGGCCAAGTGCAGTGTAAAGTGTAAGTTTGCTCTTTGCACCCAGTTCTGTTTGCTTGCTCTAATTTTGTCACTCTGCTTCCACATTCTGCCCTTTGAGCACTGTGGAAACAACCAAAGTGGACATTCTGCAGTCATTGTTTATTAACTTTAGCTCATGCTGACAATGCTTCTCCGATAAAAACTGATTTTCGACATCGGGCACATGATTGTATGAATGAAGCACTGAATTGTATGATACTAGCTTTTATGGTGCTAGTAATAAAACCTTCTGGCTATTAATAAAAACCACTGTTGCTGGTCATTGTGATGCAACCTTCTCTTTCTTTTTTTTGTCTAAAATGCTGGTTTCTGGTAAGGCTGCAACCCTTGCCATTTTCACAGCCATAACTGACTGCTGAAAACAAGGCGCTATATATATATACATATATCCCTGCCACTATCACAGCCATGACTTGCTGCCGAAGGTAAGGCAATGCAGTTGCCCATTTCATCACCACAACTCGCCACCTAACGCATTCTTATTGCTGTACCCTTGCCCTTGCCGAAGGCAACGATATTGCTCTGCTCCTATCATGGCCATCACTTGTCGCGGAAGGCAAGGCTGTGAAAGCAAAAATCACTGCACACACATGCCTAGAATCCAAGAGGTAGCATATTCATTTTCATTAACTGGCATTCACTTACCTTGGAAGAGCACTTTTAAATTAGAACTGAAAATAAAGGTTGGATCCAGTATATGCACAGTTTGCACACTGAACATCTCAGTGCTGTCATGTGTGCTCAAGGATAGGTGCATTAATCCACCTCATTGCTTAGATTCCCACAACAGGCTTCAAGCACACACTTGGTTAATTGTACTTCATGAATGCTTGATGGCCTGCTGAATCTTTTTGCTTCACTTGTGGCAAAAGTCATTCATTCCCTTGCTTTGCATGCTGGGCAGGTCGGAACATTGGCTATGCATCTTTCAGTCATCACAATCAACATGTACCAAGTAGGTTGGGTGCACCTTGTATTGCACCTCCTGCTCTTTGCGACCGTCATCTCCAACACCACTCCGTTCAAGAATGCAGTCAACCGATTCCTGTACCACCACCACTCATGTTTAAAGAACTCTTGAAAGTAGAAGAAAAAAAAAAAAAAAGCATCATCGTTCGTCAAATATTTGTGAAAACGCCTGTCTGCAATCAGCAGAGAGTCGCAAGCATCTTATAATTACTTTGCCAGATTGAAGCCTGAAAAGCATAAGTTATCTTTTGAGTTTGTTCAGCCTATGTGCAAGCGTTATGAACAAAAAAAAAAGTTTGAAAGTAAAAACTTTTTCTCATCCTAGTCACAAATTTTCGGATGTCGATAAATGTGCAAACAAGTCCGCAGGCCCAGCTGACTGCTAGCACGTTTTATGCGTACAACCTTTCCATGGACAAACAAATTAATATTAAGCACACATTGGGTGAAAATTGGAATTTTTAATGCAGAGATAGCATGAACACACATTGCCAGCCAGGGCATTCCAGTAATCAGTGTGGCAGCCATGAATGACACACTGTGTTTTCTAGGCAGTCTGGAGCCTTGGCTTAACAGTAAACACTGAACAGATAAACTGTACAATGCAGCCACAAAGAAAACTTCAATTCTCATGTCCTTCTAATGCAACTTGTGACCTCGCATACAAATTTGACCGGACCAGGCTTACAAGTGAGAAAATGTGCCCTAAAGTGTCCCTATCGTTCTACCTTGAGCGACTCTTGCTTCTTCCAGGCACTTCCTTGCATCAGTGGCTCCAAACCCATTTTCTGGGCGATATATACCTAGTGCTTTTAGTCTGCGATGCTGGCAAGCGTTGCATTCCTCGGGGTTACACAGCCTCGAAAGCAGCCCTGCTTGTGCGGTGGCAGCGGGTGGGCGCCCAACCAAGCGCAGTGTGTGTCTCCATCCATGCGGGCGGCAGCGGAGGAAGCACAAGGGAAGGCACAGGAAGCGAGAGTTCAATTACAAAGGCAACTTTATTTGTCTATGAGAAAAACAGCAAACTACACTGAAGCACAAGGGAGCGGAAAAGAGGAGGACGGCGCGCCCTCGGCCAACTTCGTTGTGGCTGCCCAAAGCAGAGCATCTGGCCGCTGGCTCGTCCCAGCCTGCTCTCGACAATGCAACAAAGCGGGCAATCGTCAGGTTCAGAGGGGACACATTCACTCGTCAAGCAAGAAAGCGCGCTGCCAAGACGGCCTGCCGAGGCAAAGCACCAAGAAAACGTCTCCAAAGGCGGCGGCAGCAGCTGCTTTTGCGGCGGCATGCAGAATTTGTGGGCCACAAATTGCTATGCCATAACAGCATCTTTTTTTTTTCTTCTTCTTCTTCTCTCTCTCTCTCTCTCTCTCTGCCTCTTTATATATATATGTCGATATAATATATATATAATATATATATATATATAAAAAGATATCACATTCCTTTTGTCTTACACTCAACTAATGAAGTTGGAGGAAAGTCGTGTGCCTCTGACAAGGGACGTGATGGGAAGCCCGGCAGGCGCCCGACTAGACAACGCGCCCCGGGCTTCCAACGCGTGGCGAGCCCTCCCTCCGCACCCCTCTCCAGGAGCCTGAACACAACGAGGTGAGAACACCGTCCGTGCACGTTGCCCATTGCGCAAGCCCACAGGCCCTCCTCTTCCCCTCCCCATCCCCCTCTCCACCAGCGGGGCACCGTGGTGCCCTCCCGCAAACAAAGAAAGCACAACAGCCCGAGGACGCAGCAGAGGAGCACCGACACCTCTGGGCTCGGCCACACTGCGTGTTCCGCACAACAGGGAGAGGATTGGAAATACTTGAGATACACGAGTACAGGGGGCTAGGGTACGACGACGAGTCTCCTGCCCTCCGCGGTCGGAGCCAGCCTGCTCACGCTTCCGGGGGACGAGACCAGACCGTGGGACGAAACATGCGAACCAGACACGCGCACCGGAACGAGGAGAGAAACTAAACCAAGCGTGCTACTGTGTTGTGAGGGAGATTTGCAACAATACGGGTCAGCCAGGTCAGTCAGAGTATAGCAATGACAAAGACTCCTGCATATTATAAAAAAGGCACTGTTTTACTCGTGTTGCTCTGTTTTCAAGCATTTATTTTTCTTCCACTGGACTCGCCTGTCCACTTTTTCAAGACTACTTTGACTGGCACGAGACCCAAGTAGTCTCCAGTCCTGTGGGGTGCCAACCGAAGCAGCTGTTTTCAGGGTGGGGGGTTTCCAGCCGTTCAAACCGCCGTGTGTGCAACTCCAATGCTCGTGTGTGTGTGTGTGTGCATGCGTGTGTGTGTTTGCCAGGCACTGCGCGCCGCAGCAGGCAGCGAAGAGGAGGCATTCTGCGAGCTAGAGAGAAGGGCCGAAAGATGTGAAGTAGGCGCGAATGCTACCCATGGGCTACTCTGGTTCTTCGATACAGTGTATGTACACGGGCGCTGCTTGCGGAGGCTACACGGGCCGGACATATATTTTTTTGATTTGGACGTTTTGATTCCCCTGAATGCTTCGCGGGCGCGTGCCACACTCGCCGGTGCGGGACGCACCCGTTCGTTGGCCAGATCCAGTTGCATCACGCTAGGACAAAACTTGGTCCCATTTCGAGCTTCCCTCTCACGCCAGACAGGAGGTCTCAGCCGTGGACAGCCCCGTCTGTGGCTGGACTGAATGAAGGATGGAATCCCCGAGGACCACGCCTGCGAGAGCGCGGCCGTGCCATTGGGCGCACGCGGCTCTCCTTTGGGCGCCCGGAAAACAGAAAAAATAAGTGCACTCGTGCGGCACAGAGAGAGACGCAGTAGAAGCAACAGAACACCCTTCCCATCTGAGACGGCAACAACAACCTTACACACTCGAGCACCTAGAACAAGGCCAGGGAGAAAAGAAAAAAAGTGGGGGGCGGGGGCTGGATCGAGAGGGGAACACTTACATAAACCGAAAACAATGATATGGTGAAGAGTACACTTTCAATCATTTAACTTGTTACAAAAAAAAAAAAAAAACAATATGGCACAAAACAGCAATGTGTGTGTTTACACAAAAATATAGGTGTACACAATATCCTCTTCGTATGCTATTTATCATCATCGACAATGAACTTTCCACGCTAGTAGGGGGGAGAATGAAACGGGGGCACGCCTATGTACACAAGCAGTGTGATGACCCCATGTAACAAGGACTGCACCCACCCCTGTCCGGAGAGGCTATTCTACTGCTTGTGTGACCTTGTGGACAGAGAATGCCAGCAGAAAGGCCGTGGCATTGTTAGCACGCCACCATGGCAACCAATACGATAGCACCATCCCTTTGGACAGAAGGCGGCTGGCCGACCATGGGCTTCTGTCTAAGTAATGGCTTCTTAAGTCACAACCAAGACCTGTTTCTCGGGGAACCAAGTCTTGTGGCCGCACGTTAAGGGAAGAGGGCAAAAGTAAAATTTGTTCAAAACATAAAGGATTTGATCTCTGCCAACAAACAATCTGCGCATTTCTCATGGCGCTGAAGGCAAGCCGAGGCGGTTGACGGAACGTTTTAGTTAGCAAGTGCTCTGCCTGCTTGTTGCAAGAGTGCATTGTAGTCTCTGGGTTAGCCAGCCCTTCATGAGGTCTCTGCGGAGTGCTTAGAAGGCCACAGCTGAAACAATGTACAGAAAACCCCGAAAACTGCGCCCTGCAGCAAGCGTAACGCAAAATGCAGGGGTCTCAAACAATGCTCGAGTCTTGTATGAACACAGCAACCAAATCAAACACAGAAGATGCCGCAATTTCATTCTAGGAAGATTTCTCCTGGTGTTTTCAGCTGCTGCTTGGTGGATTAGTGCATGCCAGACAACAGGGAGGGCTTTAGGGCGCCATCTTTGCATAGGTTTTTCACCCCTTCCCCTTTTTTATTCCATTCAGAGTTTGTAAAGACTTTGGTCTTGGCATGTTAGTCGTGAACAACAAAACTTTGCATTAACGATGCTGTTTTCCGTCCTTCGCACAGTACAACACACCAGCAGCGCAAAAATTTCAAGACAACAAAAACACCCTGGTCACTAAGGCTACGACTTAAAACGAAGAAATTTGCTTAGCGGTTACATGTATGTACACAACAAGATTTGTTAGCCTGCTTTTGTAGTGGCCTAGGTCATTAAATCTCCACCCGCAATGAAAAATACTTCATTAAAAGGTATCATAAGTCGTCCACACTAAGATTCCAAACGTTCACATTAACAATCTTTTAAAAAACCTGTCTAATTCATGCGATGTTCTTTAAAAGCACAATTGAAAACGGCCTTTCCTTTGAAGGTGTGTCCAAAAACAAAACACTACATAAACACTTTACAGATATTACAAAAAATATAGATATATATGTATATATATATATTTATATGTGTCTGTCTGTAATGGTGTGTGTTCTATGTCCAAAATCTGGAAAAAAAAACAACAAACAAACGGAAGGGGAAATAAAAAACCTTGACAGAACAAATACTTTGCAGCGGCTGGCTGGTGGCACCAGCGCTGGTCATCATCATCATCAACATGTCGCTAATAGACTCCAGGAGGGGCCCTCGTCTTTGCAGCAGAAGAGTGGTAGTCTTGTTGCATCAATGGGGGGAAGCAGCGGCCAGGGGTGGGTGGGGGGCGCCTGACTAGGGGGGCGCTGCCGTCAGAGCGCGGGGCTCAGCGACAGCGCCGGCACATGGTAGTACTTGCACAGGGGCCGTGCGCAGCGGCCCTTGGCGGCGTCCCGGCACACCGTCACCTTCCCTTCCACCACCTCCACAAACTCTGCACCAGGGGGAGAAGGGAAAGCGGGGCCACCCACCTGAGCCCACCCACTCGGGCACGCAACAGGCATCGTTTCATGCAACATTGCAACGTTCATCCGCACTGGTCGTCACCATCAGGGGCGAGACAGCCGAAACCGATCTTGGAGCCGCAAAATCTCAATTTGGGAGCAGAAGAACATGGATTTGGATAAGTTAACCACTAGTATGTCGTCCTAGGGGCCTAAAAAATCATGTTTGTACCAACTCGAGGGGAAGAGGGGGAGGACAAGAATACTTTTCAATCAGTTTGGAAAGTACACTACACTGAAACAACCTTTATTATTTAAAGAAAGCTTTTTTTATCATCATTATTAACAGGATATCACAACATACGAACTGCACTACCTTCTTACAACTCTCTTAAAGGGACCCTGCCACACTCTCTGAGCAACGCAAATAAACCTGCGCGACGTTTAGATTACACTGCCAGGCATACCCGAGCCAATACACGTGCACATGAAGAGGTGAGCACACAAATCACTATGAAACACTAGGGAAAAATATGCAGCGCTGGCACACTTGTCTACATATGTGCGATCCTCGGAGCCATCTGCTGGGTGCGCACTCTCCAATTGGCTGACTCCTCTCCTTGGGTTCGCCCACCTGCGCATGGCTCCCGCTCCCCACCTCCTCACTACGCTGCACATGTGCTTAGCACTTGCTCTCTCTCCCCCCGCTACACTGCACGTGTGCTTGGCCCTCCCGCTAGGCTGTGCCCTCTCCGCATTGCAGTGTCCGTGTTACTGTGCCTCGTCCCACGAAAGCCGCGACCAAGCACAAACAACTCCGCTGTTCAAACGCTCCCAACAGTTGTCGGTGAGGTGTGCTTACCTTCAACAAGGTGCACGTATCGACACTGGGGCCTTTTGCACTGCCCTGACTTAAAATCTCGGCACACCGGCAGGGTGTCCAGTAACTGGAAGAGAGCGGGAGGGCGATAGAGAAGGAGGAGAAGAAAAACACACAAGGCAACAGCTTCATTAGATGCACACACCAGAGATGGCTCAACTTTCTACAGCGTCTGTTCAAATAGGGCAGACCAATAGGCAGACGCAAAGTGGTGGCCTGACGTAGCAAGTTCACAATTAAACTCGTTGCTTCTTAGGCCAGGAATTGAGCATGCTTATTTATAGCGGTGATGTGGCAATAAAATAAAGAAAAGCCAGAAGAAAGAGATGCAGAGGGGGAAAAACCTTGGTAGTAGTAATAAATTTAATTTTTTTCATTTTTTCTCTCTCCTTTTTTATCCAGTTACTGAAGTTTCACGCTGGTTCCAAATCTAGAATATTATGTGCCATTTTTTTTCTTTTCGGCAAGATACTAAACAGTGAAATCTATTCTGGGTGGTCACAATTCATTTTAACATTCACAACAGCCCATTACTCATTTACATGGTCAGCAAACGACACATGTAACAGCTTTAGGCCCACTCCTAATTTGCTGATGTTGGAATGAAAGCCAGCAATCGCGTTCTGCCAGTCTGCTTTATACAGTTGCAGCACAAATATATGAACGCAGTTACTTTAGCATTTCCCTCGCTAGTTACTCTCCTGGGATGAGCTGCCTCTCAATTTCCTTACATGTAATTACACCTAAAAATATGGGTTAAGAAGGCCCATCTGATGTTTGAAAAGAGTATTAAAAGCGAGAAGCATCAGGTCATCCATTAACTTGTAGAGACAATTTTCTGTCGCTTAAGATTTGACTTTGCAGCCAGCATACTGCCGGTAAAGGAAGTAGGGCGTTGATAAATGAACGTACAGAGAAAATTGGTTCGCATTTGAGTTCAGACTTAATGCAGGTTGACTGCCCCACCCTGATTTTGTCTGCTTCAAGGATAAATGTCACATACAAACAACCTGGGTGCCACAATGTCTGCTTCAAGGATAAATGTCACATACAAACAACCTGGGTGCCACAATACTGTAGCTACACATTGGGGCACATTATTATGGTGGCTCGCAAGGAAAAAGACAAGCCAATCCCAGGAATGGGAAACAGGCTAGCAGCTGTTCACTCATTGTGACCAACTGCAGCCTCTTCTTCTACATCAACCATAGCAGTGCTCAGATACAGTCAGTGCACCCAGTGTTGAGAACCCCTAATCCTGCAGCTAGACTCGATCAGCTGGGTTTATATATCTTCTGCTTCGAACTTATGGTCACCAACTGTGCTCAAAATGCAACCGGCCACTTTTTTTTGCTTGTCTCGAGAACAAACGTGTCCATGCCAGCTGACTTAAGCACACACTGCTACAACGTGAAGCCCCACAGCATGCATCACGGCCACCACAGAACCCTTGCAAAAATGGCTTGCTCACTGCCTCCACTGCCCCTAACACGACGTCGTACTTCATTCCTGCCAGCAAAGGCAGTGTGTATGACGGAAACCGCGGCTAGAAGGTACAAATTAGAAGGTACAAGTGCCTCCATGTGGGAGAGGGAGAGCGGCAGTTTTGCAGGGGCTCTGCTCACAGGCTCTGGGGGCAAGCGTGTGAACATGTCGGCTGTGTGCTTCCTATCTGCGCCACCCCGGGACAGCAGCCCGCAACAAGCGGCCCCAAGGAAGTCCGTGTGAGTACCTGGCCATTGTCGTCACAGTACGCAACACTAGCAGCGTTAGGGGCAGCAGCAGACACACCAGCAGATACCAGAGTGACAGAGGGCATCGTGGGTACTGGGGAGGAAGGGCCGGTGGTGGTGGTGGTGGCAGTGTGCGCAAGAAGATGGTGGTGGTGGTGCACGGGAGGGAGGAGAGAGAGACAGGAGAGAGAAGAGAGAGAGAGAAGAGAGAGACAGAACAGAGAGCAGTGAGGAGCGGATGTGCAGACAAGGAGAGCCATGCATCTAGAGGCCACAGGGTGGCACCTACCACAGCATACAAATGGCCATCGAGCAGAAACACATTATCTGACACGCTACGGATGACATTCTGGAGGCACGCTCTGAGGACTAGGTCGATCGTGCTGTTTCAAGGCGAAAAGCTCGCATTACCTCGTGTGAATAAAAAAACATGCACAAACGAAAATGTCCTTTACACATCTCACAATCAGTGCCTACCTAAAACTCAGGTAGTGATTCACTGGTTCAGTGTGCCAGCTGCAACCGCCGCATTTTTTTCCCCTGGCAACGTAAATGCAAGTGTACTGTGTAGCTTACTTCTTTATGCGAGCTGGCCTGTGGTCAGCTCACATAAAAAAGCTAGCCAAACAGCACACTACTACAAACCCAAGTCCTAAAGTGAAAGCTTGCCGCACACTGAGGCTTAATAAGGGCAAGCTCCGAATGCACACCTTAAATACAAACCTAGCAGGCTGCACATAGCAATCAATAAGGGGTCAACATAAAGGCTTAAAGCTCCACCTCACTGCCTTTGCAGCAGTTATTTTAGAAGGCCAAACGGGTGAAATCATGACCAAACCTTCATGATAGCAAAAAACAAAAGAAGAAAAGCACACTGGTCAGTGGTGACAAAAGCTCCAAACACTGGCTAGCTCTGTTAAACAAGAGTCCTTTGCAGGGTTCAAAAAGGGCTCAGTAGCCTGCACAAAAGTAAAATGCCGTAGCAACTACAGAGTGTGAATTGCAACAGCCTACTGTATTGTAAGAGCAAATTGTAAGCAGCTCAGAATGCACATTGGTGCTCCACGTGGCCAATGTATACTTACGGGGTGCTTTGCGTCATGCATTACACACAGCCAGGCTGGAGACAGAATTTTCATTGAAGGGCCTTCTATCAGCAATTCTATTTATACCTGGGGCCTTAGGTCATGTCACGCGTTACTATGAGACAGACAAATGGACCGGCTGGTTTCTGGGCGGGGTAGCTTAAGGATGCTTACGCGATTAAAAAAAGAGGGGACAGAAGAGATGAAATGAGAAAGAGAAAGAGAGAGGGCACATTTAGGTTTATGCAGGAACTTATTTCACCTAAATGTCCAGCAACACTTGGCGAGCACTTTCAGCAGAATGCACCCATACGTGGGCCGTGCAAGAAAGCTCAGCTAAATTTTGCGACACACTCAATGCGCAAAAATGCAGTGCCGACAGACACGACCTGGCACAGGGCACACTTTGACACCTTCCACCAAAAAACCCCAGCACAGCAGAGGGGGAGGGGGAGGAAGGGAGGGAGGGGGTGAGCGAGTGTGCCAGCAGGCAGCCACGGTGCGGCAGAGGGGGGTGGAAGCGGCGGCGGGAGCTGCTGCGACTACTCACACGAGACAGGCACGAAGGGCTGTTGCATCTGTAAAGCCAGGGCCTGCTGGTACGCTGTGGCACTGGGCTGGTACACAGGCACACCGCTCTTATCGAGGGCAGGGCGTTTTGTGTAAGGTACAAGACCGGGCAATGCCTGTGTGCAACACAAAAGACAGGCCGCGGGGAGAAATGGGGGTCAGGTGCGGCAATGGGCGCTGTGCCACAGCGCGTGCACGCAGGTGAGAGCCAAAGCACGCAGGCGCCCGGCGGTGCACCCGGGTGACGGTTCCCCCCCCCTCTACCCCACCCACCAGTCCACTGGTTCACGGGCAGGGCCACCACTGCGCTGCCAACGAGTGCCTCACAAACGGCGCCTCATTCAGACCTCCAGAGGAGCTTTTAATACGCTCAATACGCTTAGTGCAGTGGCGGTGATGAGGTCGGCAAGTGCCGTGAATCAGTGGACTGCACTGAGTCTAAAACCCTGCGAATCAGCGCTAGTTGTACTTGCAACTTGTTAACTTGGAAATAAACGATTTAAGAGCATAACACAGCGTGCGCTTCCGGTGTTCGACAAAGCCACAGAGGCAACATGAGTGCTAATGCACACAGTCTTATAAAGATACCAAAAATCGGCAACAGACATTACGTCAGTCTACATACACAAATAAACTTGACTGGCTGTTCGAGTTCTAGAATAAGCACACTAGCATACCAAATTATTTTTTTATCATTTACAAACGACACAAAATTTTCACTAAAACTTGCTTAACACGACATTGATGGTCACAAAAAAGGGCAAGATAATCACATCTCCGTTAGCATTCACTCACACTAAGAAAATTACGAAAGTTTACAAGACAATGCCCTCCATATAAACCAAATTAACTTGGATTAAGGAATTAATTAAGCCTACTCTATGCAACAGCAGCAGTCAAGCACCACTGAGGCAGCGCACAATTATGCTTTGCTGCTTTGGCAAACCCACACGAAGCTTACGCATACAGCTTCCAACAGGTTTTTAATTTTAGTGAAACTAGAGAGCTATTAATGGGCAATAGAGTGCAAAACAGCAGAGTGGAGATACAGAAGTAGACACAAAACACACACAACCAAGGCTGTCTTTTAGGCATTAGTGAGAGGCCACCAGTTGAATGAGCCAGCAGAGACCAATTTGACTGCCCTCATTTTTTTAGTGCCACAGACCTGAGTATCAAACTTAGAAAGCAGCACGGAAGCCACCTAAACACCGTAAGCTTCAGCTTGCTTGGCCCGATGTGCATCTGTTGTTCGAAAGATCCAACAGTACAAGATTCCTTTTTCTTTGTATTGTTTCTGGATATCAAAGCAAAGCTACACGAAGACCTGTGTTCATGATGGATCTATTCTACCAAATGGCTTTATAGGAACTTGCCTGATAGACTTATTCGAATACAAGTTATAGACTTGGCTCCAGAGTGTATAATCTTAGAGCTAGAAAATATTTTCAGCTCGGAACTGCGAGGCCCAGCCGCAAAATCAACTCTTAATCCTAATCGGCTGTATACTACGCCGAGCGCTTTCAATATCACTCTCATTTTCAATCAGTACCCGCAAATGTGTGCATATGTGAATGTATATATCCATACATGCAGCTTGCAGTAGTTGGGAAAATGGGGCTCCCTACCTGTGGCAAGTGTTTTCGTCCGCTTTATAACTTTCAGACAAAAATGAGAAACTGTTCCTTTAAGTCCTCCGTGGCGTTTTTGACCATTAACCTCCCCCTCACCCCTCTCTATCCGTCTTCCCTTTGTGTACGCATGTGTGTGCTGCCCTGTATATTTTTGCATGCACTATCGCTTAACTGCACAAAATTACAGTAAGCCTACAAAGCGTGCTACACAGCTAGCTCTGAACAGCAAGCAAGCACACCAAGAAGCTATCCTCAGTGATGCCTTTTCGCCCCCATAAAAATAATGCACTGCAATTTCAAAAAAGTGTGCCACTAGGCTTTAATGGTACATTAGTGAGAATAGTACATTAGTGAGTGAGGCCTCAACATTCTTCAACAGGACACGTTCCCACAATGTGTTGGTTGCACCTATACGCACAATGTGCAAGGAAATAAAAACTTTGCTGTACAATAATTCAGAAACACTCAAATAAGGGTGGTGGGGAAGGGATGTTCAAGAATGAACAAGAGAGGTTTTTTTTTTTTAATACTATAATGTGGGTATTTTGGGGTTTTATTTGGATTTTGGGACAGGCAACAATGCTTGGACCTTGCTCAAGGCATGCCACATTAGACAACTAGGGAACACCAAAGACCAACAGACCGAGAATGAAGCCACACCATAATAATCTATGAATCTCGAGGAAATATTTTGCCTCAAACACGATTCACACATCCCCAAAAGGGACACTAGGATAACGTCGAAACAGAAGCAACACCTGACAGAACTAAAGTATACTTCCAGAGTGTCTGTTGAGAAGTGCGTGCATACAAAAAGAGCTACTGAAATAGAACAATAACTAATGTGCAGGATAGAAACATAAATGTAGTAATGAGGAGCACTCTCTGCCTGAGGCTACCAAACATTACCACACGAAAAAATTTATTGGAACGCCTCGTTACACTAATAACACTGGTTAAATAGCTTCAACGTAGCCAAGAGGTACTCGCTTAATGAGGAAGAAGAACGTGATAAGGTTTGTTTCAGCACCGTACTTCCATGCCTAACCTGAATAATCTGGAGTCTATTGTGCAACATGCTTGCCATCGCGCTCAAACCTCTATCACGTACTGTGCAGAGTTGCCGAACTTTCGCATGCTACACAAAGCCCCTACCCTTTCATCAAGGGATGTGAACGAGGAGCACTGATCAAAAAATGTGCGAAAGATTTACGGCAATTTTCAACCCCACGACTCCAAGTCAAAGTACATCTCCAGAAAGCATTTGAGCTTTCTTTTACCCTTCCAAAGAGAGCGCAATTATGGAGGGAAGCGGGGAATTCGTCCCAAATGTTTTGAACACAAAATGTCCGCCAAAACATGCCATGCCGCACAGTGAAGCCAGGCAGCTGCTGCAACCGTAACAGGTTAGGAGCTCTAGCAGAGAAGAGTGAGCGAGGCTTTCCATTCCACCCAAGCGGAGGCCACATTTCTCCATGCAAAGCCAGCATACAAAACTCCCCGGCTTCACTGAGTCAGAAAGCTCACGGTACAAGCATAAGGTGCAAGTGCAGCCTATCTCTGATACCTCTCAATGAAAACAAAACAAAACAGAAAGAAAAAAAAAGCCTCGTGAGTGGTGCCCAGACCATGCAAACAAATACAGCCATGATACACGTGAAGCGAAACCATGTTGCACAGTATGAAAATTGTCGATGCACCACAAGTGAACTGATAAAAAAATTGGAACGCACCATTTCTGCGACCTACGAGGACAAGACTGCTCTTTACCTGTATGCAATGTCACCTCAGCTTGCAGAGAGAGACTGCGAGCCCTAGTAATTGAGGTTAAATGTTTCAATTATTTCACGCAAACAAAGCTGGAGTTTTCTGAACAATATGTGCTCCTGACATGTGAAAGCTGCATGGATCAATGCTTCCCTTGGGGGAGCCTCCCATCTATGAAAAGCGAGCCAAGAAGCGAGCTGCTCTCTTTCTTTGTTGAAGAACCCAGAACAACTTCTCGGGCAAGTATGGAGTGGTTAGGAAACGTGTGCGTTGGTGTACAAGGAGCTTCCCCACTTACATTTGGGCTGTTGCTTAATGCCGTTCTATACACCACTACCTTGACGCTGACAATTAATGTGGATGGGAAAATTAGCACAACTCAAGACTAGTTCAGCAATGAACAGCCAAGTAGGCTTTGGTGGTTGTGCGCACATGAATCTCAACTTGCAGCCAAGTTGGGTCTGAAATTGGCTAATTCTACACAAAACGAGCCATGAAAACATCCGCAGTAACTTGTTATCTAACCAATAAAATTTAACAAAATCTCAGTAGTGAGGTGGCTCCAAGCGAGACCTTAATATACAGAAGCACAGAATACATGACTGGATATGGATTTGTAAACTTGCATTCAATTTCATGGAAAGGTAGAAAGGTGAACTTGTGCGATTTTTCAAGGTGTAGTCTGGAAATTCTTTCAGGGAAAAATTATATTCCTATGATGACTGGACTTGCTAGAGGCAAAAACAGTGCCAAGATGTTTGATATAACAAAGAAATGTCTGCTCAGAAAGACATCCGCAGCAGAATCAGCTGCTTGATTTGAAGTACGCTTAAAGCTAACGTGCACATGATGACCAAGCAAGAGTAGCAAAGTGCTCCAAGTGGCTTCCACGTCTGCAGTTTTAAATCACTCAAATCTCTGGCCCTGAGGTGAAAACCCTATTCCTTTTACATTTTTTTGCTCCATCTTGCATAGGGACACATCATCATGCATTTGAAAGTGTCCCAGACCAAGCCTTGGCTTAAAATGCTGGCAGCCACAAAATAAAGTCAGCCATTGGCAAAATCAAAATAGGCATAAAAATGCTGCCACTGTCCAAATTATTAACACCTCGTCCTAGCTTGACTTGTGCTGCTCTTTGAACAAGTTACGCTGTTCTGTGCTGCATCATTCACGGTAGCGTAAAGACATTTCAAAAGGGTAATGGCCATCACCACAAATAAAAAAAAAAGGAAGGAAAAAAAAAAAACAATCCAGGCACTTAACAATCAGTTCAGCCAAGGTAATGAAACGGGAACAAAAAGAGAGAAAAGCTACAACTGCCGCTGATTCACAGGGAGCGAGGCAATGCCTGCCGAAAGGCCAAACCTGCGTGCACAGCGCCCCGCAACAGTACGGCCATTCTCATCAATGCAACAGCTGGCGCAAAGTGATCAGCTGCTGGGCGGCAGACACCTGCTAGCGAAGAACAACCATCATCCAGGCTTCTGCTGTTTTAATCACCACCAGGCAACAATCCATTCCACCCCCCTCTTCGCTCTGCGCGACAAACATGTAAGCGTTTGTGGTGGAGCAGCATTAACGAGATCGCACACCATGGCGCGCATTGCCGCGGTGACGTTATTCTCCTCGGGCTCCCATTCCAGCCGCCTCGTCCTTCCCCAGAGCCTTCGCAACTGGTGGGACCAGCAGAGCCCTGCGGTTCGAAGCATCGCTGCCAGGTGCCTGCCGAGGTCTGTGCGTGGTTGCACCGGAAAACCAAAGAGGGCGACACAGGGCGCACAAGTGAAGCTGCACGACTCCCAAGGGAACTCAGCGCGACACGGACCCAGGCTCCACGCCCCAGCTCGTTAAGCACAAGCGGCCGGCTAGCTCCACACACTCTGGTCCCAAGTGAGTAGTAACACAAGTGGGACGGTCGCTCTGAGAGCTGCCCATGCAGCAAAGAACCAGGCTGGTTTGTGAAAACTGTGTGCAGAAACTCTGCGTGTCCCGCCTTGAGGTTGCCACAAAGCCTGCCAAGAAATCCTCCTGGAGCATCACTTCTCTTCTCAAACTCGCCTATAGTGTGGGGCACATAGCGCTGAAAATTGTTTTGTTTGCTAAACTCTCCAAGAAGCGCTTGCCTGTTCCACGTAATCTTGTTGTCCCCCATAACCTACAGGGATACACTTAAAGCAAAAACAGCACAGGGGCAAGGGAGAAAATTAACTGGGGAAAAAAAAAAAAATCACTGGCCTCTACCTCGCAACACCTTGAAAGAAATGCTCAAGTCTGTCGTTCCACGGCCATAAAAAATGGGTCTCACTGCATGGTGGGACAAAAAAAAAGCGAAGGAAAGAAACCAGCGCGCAAGTGGTCATGCACAATGAGCGGGCCAGTTTCTCGGCTTCCCGGGAAAGCTCGTCGTCCTGCCCTGTGCCTGGCGGCCACACGGATTACAGAGGGGTGTGCTCAGAAGAGTGTCTCACAGAGAGTGGTGTGTGCTGGGGAGGAGACGAGCAGATATGCCACCGAGTCAGAGCAGCCAATGCAGCACATAGAGACACAATGCAAGTGGTGCTGTGGGTTAATCACGCACACACACACACACACACACGGAACAACCCCCGAGAAGAAGCCTGTGTGCGGCGTGAGCCTGGGTCCCGGGGCGAGCGTGCATGGGGCCGCACAGCAGCAGACCGTGCCACGGAATGGAGCCGTGCAGCAAGCGCGCCACAGCCAGGCTGCATTCCTTGGCAGGGGTGAGAAGAAGGGCCGCCCGCCGCCAGTGGTCGCCCTCTTTGGTAATCCACGCAGACACGTCACAAAACCAGCCCTCCACGTCCCTCTCCCGGTGTGGGGGAGAGGCCAAGAAAAAGAGACACGCATGCAGAAGCTCTAAGGGGGAGAGTACCAGGACAACTTCATCTGCAGACTCTCGGGGGCGCTTCTTGCTCGCGGAAGGATCTCCCAGGCCCGGCTAAATTAGTATGCAGAGGCAGATGGTTTTGTTTTTGGATGGCGGGTAGGCACAGCGCATGGCAGCAAGCAGCAATGCGTCGAAAAAGGAACCAAAAATGAGGAAGGAAGGAGTAAAAAAAAAGAAGAAACAAAGAGAGCAATCATTAAAAAAGTCGGCCAAAACAGCATTCTTGTCGGAACAAGCCGAGCTTCCCACCCCCGCCCAAACTGGCCCAGGGACATGGCATGCAGGTGCCGCATCTACGCACGTCCCACGCCACCTCCCCTGTTGCGCCCTCCCCATAACTGCGGGGCCACCACAAAGAAATTGACACGAGGCCACCAAGCCTGTTGGCCTCCCACCACTAGGCTCCCCCCTTGCACCCCTTGACGCAGAAGGTGGCATCGAATCTGCGTAGATACGGTACAACACCAAGGAATAGCATCACTGCTACAAATGACAAGCTCACTAATTGGTAACAATGACTCTTTCGGTCTCAAGGAACACAAACTTCTGCACGGCCTTGTGACGGAACAAGGAGGAAAAGGAAGCAAATACAAAACTAACAATTCTAGTTTAAAGTTGACACCAAGCCTTTTGCGGCTATCAGCTGCTGTCGGCTAAGAAAGCTAGCACTAAGTCTGTCAAAAGTGCTCCAAACTAGCCGAATGTGCCTTGACCAGCAGTTGCTACACCTTGTGGCACAAGTGTTTTGAAGGAGGCACAATGGCAACTACCCCAGTGCTCAGTGTTGTATAAAATTAGCAGCGCTTCAGTTCAGAGAACTTCAACCGGTGCCCTATAAGACGACTACACTCTTCGTATTTACAGCCACGGTAGGCGACAAGAATGGTGGCCACTTAGCGTTTTGTATCTGGCTACTGCTTAGATGCTGTCACGTACACCAGATGCATGGAAACAGCAACTGCTTGAAGAGGCACTACAAACAGTATGCTCCATTCAGTGCATTTCGGTCCCTTCAAGTAGTCAATGTTTCCACTTTCCAGTTGTACCATGCACTTGAGCAATAACTACACAACTGCCGTCTGTCGATGAACCCTACTCGGCATATGCTGGGCATGTAAATACGGCAGGCTAGTTTGCATAAAGCTGCATGGTAAAAGCCAAGTGACCCGTGTTGTACGAATGGGAGCGAGTAACATGGCATGGCGGGGCCATTTTTAACTTTACAGAGCATTCCTTGCATGGGTGTCCAACTCCTGCTGAGGCCTTACTTGACCCTGGCCGATCAGCACCAACTGGCCTATAGGGCTTCACTGCTTCTGCGGGTATAGCTGGGGATTTGGAGCAGTGGTTGACGCAGCCATGCCAGCAAAAAAGAAAGCTTCATCTGCACGGGACAATCAGCGTTCACGTGGCGCTCGAACGACACGCAGCCAAGGTGCAAAACCAAAGAGGTGCAGAGGCAACAAACAAATGGGGGAGCTGCCGCCAGCCCAGGGGCGCGATTTGGCCCATTCCAGTACAGCATGCAGCGGAAACCTCTTCCAAGCGGGTTGCCACTGCCAATCGGGCCCTGTTCTCGCACACGAGCTGCTTGGTGACCAACGAATAAGCTGTGCAGGGAAAGTCTCGTAACAACCTCCCTTTTCTTTTCTCTGCTCGCCAGTAAAAAGCCAAGTGAATGCCATTTTAACACCAGCATTGATTCTAAGGTGCAATTGGCCACGAGAATAAAATGAAGCTGCCCTTAACTGCTCCCAAAGATGCAAATGCAGCAGTGCACCATCAGGCTGTGAATAATGCTTCTGGTCACGCTTGCGTGATGTTGATACACCACTCTTGGAATACACTTAGCAGTACACGCAGTGGGCTTGCTTGCATAAAGCTGCACGGTAAAAGCCGAGTGAACCGTGTTCCCGGATCAAAGCAGGGAACACGGCATGCCTAGGCTATTCCTGACTTTATGGAGCAGCCCTTGCATAAGTGCACTGCTTCTGTGAAAGCTTGGATTTTATCGTGCAGCTCTATGCAAGCACACCTGCTGTGTACACACGCTAAACATGTGCCAAGTGATATTTACTGCCATTATCCATGTCCTCACACACACCCTAATGCCTCAGCGCAAATAGATCTGGAGCTTGCATTTAAATCTCGGCTGCAGCATCCAGTCAGTGCAAGCTGAATTGTGCGAGAAGCTCAAATTGCAGGCTTTTAGCAGTGGCCACTCATTTGCCCCAAGGTAGTGCTCACGAATACATCTGCTCTCCTGTTCCTCCTTGCTCCATTCTCCTCCCATACGCAACAGACGCGCACACACAAGGCCAAGTGGCAATCTCAAGGACTGTTCCCTAGCTGCCTCATTATGGCAGTGTGAGAGCAGCTCAAACCAACTAACATGCGCTCCAAGAGCCTTGCAACACACACTGGCACAACAAGTTCCCAGTGCCCAGAGAATAATTTGCAGCCCACTTAACACATGGGAAGTGCTGGAAACATACGGTGGTATCGTCGCTAGCAACAGACCCTGTGCAAAACACCACTAGGCACAAGAACACTTGCTGCAACTGGGCTTGCGGTACGCACAGTAATGGTGGGTGATGTGCACCCGAGGCTAACAAGAGCACATGGACACGAGCACGAGTAGAAGCAGTGGGTGTACTGGGCATGCGACGGAAACAGTGTTAAACCGGGAGAGAAGGCAAGGGGCGCACAGAATGTGCCCAACATTGTTAGTTACCTTCAGCTAGGGAGGAGGCCACAGTGCTAATGCAAAACAAATGCACCCACGAGATGCAGTCTTCCCAACACTAAGCCTTTGCCTGTGCAATGCTAAGATGAACAAAGTCTGCCAACGCTATCGTCTAAAAGCAATAAAACCCCTAAGTATTTAGTCACTGTGCGAATCATTTGGTGCTGCCTCCCCGAAATTCCAATTTCGGTCAACCTTTCACTAGAGTGTCTTCGTGACAGTAGAAATCGCGGCCCGATTAAGAGCAGTGAAAACAGTCAATAAGTGCACACTCAGAGACCGTAGGCCATTGTTTCATTTTTTTCCATGCCCTCGAGCTCCTAAGTGCTCATGAAACCATGCTTAGTACTATTCACAGCGCTGCAATCACAGCTTAGTTGCGTACCATGTGCCTTTTTTTTTTTTTTCCTTTAGCTACACACCTCTAGCACAGCAAATGAGAACGGTTGTGCGAGGATAGACGTTCAATCCCCCCTCACCCAACGCATGCCCTACAGATGAGGAACAAAAAAGGCTCAAATACCTGAGTGTACATTTGTAATCCGACATCGGCGCTTCCTCCCTCTGTCGCCTGGTGTGACAAACAGGGTTGGTTTGCTTAGTGCCACTCACTGGGACCGCCAAGCACAAGGTCACTGAGCCAGGGGCCAAGCCCCACAGCAGCGAGAGAAGAAGACTCTGCGCTACGTGCTGCACACCTTGCGACAACAGTATATGCACACAAACACACATGCACTGCATTTTGAGGGTTATTCGCAGTGAGAATCTCTTCCTGGCTGCCGACAGAAAAACTCACCAGAAGCTTTTTGCACACACCTGGTCATTTGAGCCTATTTTAACCACTGATCTACACTGCCACTACACTGAATTGCAACTTGGGAACTACAGACCGGATGGGAAGACCTAGAAAGTGCCAACTGTCACCTGAAAGCTTACTGAAGAGAAGCACGTTTTGGGTATAACACTTCCCGTGAATGGTGGGAATTCACAGCAAGCAACGTCTAAAGACCGGCCCTCACGCCCCTGTGTCTGCAATGACTACTTTGCAGTTCTTCCCAAACCTCTTTAGAAGCGGTCATTTGGAGCCAATTTCCACTGGTCCCATGCTGTCTCATTTTGTGCACACCCCAGCTCTCCAATAAACTCCCTGTTGACAGTCGGCGATTCATCAGTGCTCCCTTTTTGTCCAAATGTTGACACCACCGTTCTTACGATTTCCCACAAACCAACTCGTGCACAAGCTGGCTCACTGCAGTGATTGAGAAACAAGTGGAAAACACCACCGCGCGATGCTTCAGGAGGACCCACATGTGCCAGAGAGCACAGAGGTAGCATGGCCCGCTATGAGGGGCACCCCTATGACCTGTCGCTCCAGTCTCTGCAGCTACTGCCCAGCTATCGTGCCTCCACAACGCTTCCCTTCAACCAGCGCCTCCATTTCTGAGCACGCCGAAACCTCTGCGCGAGCTCTTTTGTACGACAAACTGAAATGCAATCAAGGCAAGGCTCGCACTCAAAAATTACGACAACCCCTACAAAAGTACACAGCAGAACCAGCTCCAATACTCGGGTCACCCGGCTGTTACTCAGCTGAAACAGTGCGCCGCCACAACACTTTTGGAAATGTTGGCAATTATGTGGCACGCATATGGCCAACAAACTCCATGAGGCAAAGCACTGCCCTGATAATTTTATTTTTATTTTGCGCTCATGTTGCACTTAGCTCAATGGAAAACTACTTAATTTAGTAGTTCCGTAAATGCAAATGTGTGGGGGGCAATCTAAAAAGTTACAAAACGAGCATGAAATAGATCGACAGTATTACCGCAACTCTGAATGAGACACGAGTTAGAACGTGCTTCTTGCCCCCGAAGAGGACTTTCAAATCTTTGGGAATTCCTTTCTCTCATGATAACTGCTGGCATCAATAAAAAGAAAGCTATTTCATGCTGCTTGATATTGGCTAAGCAAAGAGATCTCTCACAACAACAAAGTAGGTCCCACAAAGAACCTGTCACGTATGTCCCACCACAACCATATAATTATGGGGGGAAAGTCTTGTGGCATAAATGTCTTTAGGACACAAGAGCTGTTCCGGCAGGTTCTTCACATATCCCACACTGTATTTCAAAAATTTTCCCATAGGAAACAAAATATGCGCAAGGCATGTGACCCGTCAAATTAGCAGTGCAGTTCTCTGCACCCATCTGCCGTATGTGTGACGAAAACCGAAGGCATCATTGGGTTTGGACACTGCCTTTGCCCCCCTTTTCCCGGCTCCCTCCGTGTGCCTGCTGCTATGCATGGTGGTGCGTTTGGAAGGCTGCTTGCCTACAAGCCACGCAAGCAAGCTCCTCTGCCTAAGGGGCGATGCGAAGGCAGCTTTTGCCGTGCAATGTGCAGAGACCAGAAGCAACCTGGCACAGTGGCCTTGAAAGCAAAGCTGGGCCAAACAAAAGCAAGGTGCCCCCTGCAACGTGCCTGGCAGACAGAAAACCCCACGGGCACCCCGGAGGGCCTGGTGCCCGCCACGGGGCCGTAACATGGAAACCAAGGCAGCCCCTCTCGCCATAAGTGGGCCTCCAAGGCAACCCCTGCTGCCAGCAGCAACACCCTGCTTTATTGCCTTATGGGCTAAAGAACCCTGAAACCTTATTCTCAACGGGTCAAGTCTCAGTACGTGTTGATGAGCCCCGTAAAGAGGAGCTCGAGCCAACATCAGTAAAGAAGTTTAAACTGGGCTTTGGAGCAAAAAAACACTGAGGTGTGTCTTGACCTTGCACAACTAGAAGGGTTTACCCAAAGGGGCAGGGGGGTTCCCTAGCCCCATTATCGAGCACCAGGCCCCACGTCCCCCTCCTCCCCCTCGAGGTGCCCGCGGCGAAAGGGAGTGTGCGCACAACGAGAGAGAGAGAGAGAGACAGAGAGAGACGGAGAGGGGGAGGAGTGGGAGTAGAAGGAGAGGAGGAGGCCTGCGGCGGTGCCTACCATAGCGGCAGCAGCGGCAGCAGCAGCGCCAGCCCGGCTCTGCGTGGCCTTGAGCTGCGCCTGCAGGTGCGGGGGAGGGTGGAAGTAGCGGCACTGGTCCCGAGAGCAGCGGCCCTTGACGAAGTCCATGCACACGGTCACCGCCCCGTCCCCGGTGTCCACCGCCACGTGTTCGGGCGGGTGCCCAAAGCGGCACTCCGTCTCGGGGCGCTTGCAAGTGCCGCGCTGGAACTCCCGGCACACCTGCCGCGGCACAAACACCAGGCGTTCTCAGTGCTGCACGCTCCGCAGGGTGGCTGCCCTTTGACCTAGCTTGGCAGCTAGCTCTGCCAGCACTGCAACAGTGCGGCCCGGTGGTGGCATGCAATCGAATGGAGCCTACACCCCGTCGAGCTTCGCATACATTCGGCCCGTGCCACTGCCCCGCAATGTGGGCGACCTCTGAGCAGCACACGGCTTGAGGGCACTGCGAACCCTTCTCTCTGCTGTACACGATGCTGCCAAGGATAAGCTGTGATGATAGGTGAATGCTAATCGGGTAGAAGGGAACAGTTGCAGCAAAATAGTGCCCTTGCACTAAAAAATGACAGGTCTACAGTGGTAAGACGAGTGTTTTATCCTCCTGCTCGAACTTCTATAAATGAAGCAGTAACTGCGAATAGCCCGGGCTGTCGCCTTTTATCCTCATTCACGGCCACCTAATCTGAACAGGCCCCTTTATTTGAACTTTGCTGTGCCCACGTAAAACAGCATGGACAATGTTATACCTGCACTATATCACAGCTAAAAATAAAGAAGATATCGAACCCCTGCCAATCGGCTTCATTTACAGATTTAACCGCTTCAATTACAACCACGCCTATTTCAATGATGAATTGAAGAAAGTAAGATAAGCAAGCATGTTTCCAACAACATACAGAAAGGCAAAAAACTGGTCCGCCCTTTTGGTTTTGTGTTCTTTGGCCTGCAATATGTGCCCACTGACGTCCGGCTGGCACTAAGAGCTGACTAGTGCCGCTCGCGGAAGCAAAGCGAGCAGCAGCAGCAGCGTACAAGAAAAGCCATGCACGACCCTTTCCCCCTAACTTAGACAGAGTGAACTAGCAGAATTGCATTGTGACCAATGTAGCAGCAACCTTTTTGCCAGTAATCCCAACAAGTGCCGCCAATGGGCCCAGTGCTGGTACCCAAAGAGCCCAAGTTGGTCCACCTGTGTGCATAGTGCACATTCCTTTCACACCTCCTGCCTAAGCTTTTATATTTTCGACGCCACTTTGAAACAACCTGCACGCCAGTTGCCCACTTGCTTCAATCTGCTGGCATCCCTGCTCTCATTGGGGCAGAATGCTCCTAGGCAATCACTCTAAGCACTGAAAAACCTTGCACCTCAAGGTTTCTGTTGTTTACAACCATTTTCCGGGACTCGCGCACGCCATGGGGGGGCAGCAGGTGTTACAAGGTAAACAGGACACAACAACCCTGCCCCTGCTGCACCTTAACTTGCAACATCAGAGTCCACACTAGGCACGCAGGGGAGAAAATTCACCACAAGCACATTTACCATACTCTTGCCCTCATGCCGCCGCCTCCTGAAACAATGTTGCAAGTTGTCACACAACCTTTCTCCCGGGTTATGCTTTGTTTTCCTGCTATACCAACCATTAGCGCACACTGCTGGCATGAGTAACTTTGAGGAACAGGACAAGAACAGCACAGAATATTTTGAAGGCTCAGTTTGAGACCATTACCAGAATCTGACTTCACCCAGAAAGTTACGGTGAGTAGATTGCTTTGCTCCTACGCTGCACAGGGGCAGTAACAAAGGGTCTTGCAACACTGGTCACTGATTCAAGTAATGTACTGCAGTGACACAATAACTGGCACATCATTTGCACAGGCCAACCCTGAGAAGTCGCTGCTTCACTGCTTCCAGAAGTAGAAAGAGGCACAGACTGAATGCACTATACCACATCAACAAGAATGAACTGCACCCACTACGCAACAGGAATCACACTTTTGAAGTTTGAATTGACCTTTCTGAATTTGCCAATATGTTTCTGGCAAGCAGGCTCTGGCCCCAACTTGCCAGGAACTGTTCCAATAATTTACAAAAAAAACTCAAATGAAGACGGAATTGTTTTCTTCTTAATGCCAGAAGCACTACTCGGCTGCTTGTCAAGGATTTGTGATCTGCATCCGGGTGAATTTTGAGAAATTTTTCATGCTTGTAAAAATGCAGCATGACCATTAGCAACAAATGTTTATGCAAGGAATTTACCGATACGGATGTATGTATATGTTCGTATATCCCCAGTTGCTTCATGACATCACAAATTCCTTTACAAACACTCTTTGTAATCCTTCTGCCCCCTGCATAACTTTACAATGATCAAACAATACAAGGGCCCGTCATGTTTAGCCAACCATCCTGACTGACAATGGGGAAGTGTCATTTCATATGACTGAAGAAAAAGAAAAAAAGAAAAAGGCACTTGACACTGAGAAACTTCTCAGATGCAAATTTCTATCACTACTGGCAGTGTCCGCTATCCTCCAGGAGCTGGCATCTTGAACGTGCTGCAGTATTTTCAGGCCCCATTCGCTGTGCGCCGGCTGTAGCACACCTGTCCAGTAGTGTGGCAGCCAAGACGAAGCTTCCCTCTGACAAGAGCAATTACAAGAGAAAGTACCAAAAAACTAATTTTGAGAGGCCTCTCAATAAACGTTCAGAGCGCCAAAGGGACCCATACATGCGCTATTTTAACAGCAGTACAGCAATGTTTTCGTTGGCCTCTGCCCTGATAAATCCGCCACTACACCCTTCCCTTTCCTGAAAGCTACATCGGGCAAAAAGAACTGCAAGCTAAAGAGCCTAACACATGGTAGCCACCTGAGGGGTTTTGAAAAAGGCAGACTGCTCTTGAGTTCTCGAAACACTTCCCTCTCGGCAGCCATTCGGCCGTTACTAATGTCACACAAAAACAACCAACAACCGTGTAGGCATTACTGCACCGTAACAGGTTTAGCCAGTTTGAACATTCTGCCGTCGAACAGGTGCATGTACTGACCAGTCAGCACGTGTCAAAACTGCACTGCAAGATTGGGAAGAGCTCCACCGCTGCCATAAACACGGAGTGTTTTGCTCCTGTCAGAGCTTTTCCTCTAACCCCTGCTGCTCCAGTGTCCCACGCATTATGCCAGAACTGGCGAGGGCTGTGGAACTGCGGGGCTCATCTGATTACATGAAACTCACACAGGCAGTCTCTACCCACTGGCTCTGGCTGCGAGGCATATCCCCACTAGGGGGAAACCAGTCAGCAGTCAAAGGAGTCGTGTGTGAAGCCACTGCACTAGCAAGCATCTCTCAAGCAAGCCCGTGGTGAAACAACTGTGGAGAAGACGGGAGGTGTACACACTGGGAAGCCGGCGAAAGGCTCTCTCACCTCCAGTCTGTCAGTGCGTGCCACCTTTTGTGGGGACACAAGCGAAGCCTGCATAACGCTCAGAGGAGCCGTCACGGCATCCGCAGTCATCATCCCAGGCAGGACAGGACTAGGCGTCAAGTAATGTCCAAACGACGAGGCGGTGGCCATTGTGGTGAGCGCTGGCATGTACGGGCTGGTGGCCTAGCAAGAGAACAGGGGAGGGGGCCACCTCACAAACATGGGCAAAGGTGCTGCGCTACGCATCTATCGCGACTATTTCAGAGAAGTGCAGAACACCAATAGTGTGCACTGCAGCATTCACAGGTGGGCTGCACAGTTAAGCTCCAATGAGTCTGCATGTTACGCTGGCAAGTGACAGCTGTGAGTTCGTAAAGGACGCAGCACAGCTGTTCTTTCAGCAATATTGACCCCATTTGAGAGTTTACGGAGGCCAATGTTTGGCAGCCTTTAATTTTGTTTCCCCACCAACTGTCGCAAAAGTTTATACGAATGCATTGTTCAGAGAGCGAAATTCAAAACCATCCCCCGATTCCTTTTATTGGTCTGCCCTGCAATGCACACGGGTGAGTGTCAAAACAAAAAGAAAGAGGACCTCTGCCAGACATTTCTGGACAGGTTGAGCACACACAATAAACAACTAACAACCATGTGCAGTGTGAAACAAGAAGGCGGCATGTCTGGCAAAAATCTGCACTATAGGCAGGCTGAGTGAAATTCCACTGATTGCCTTGCTCAGTTTCATGTCGAACAAGAAGGCAACAACTTTTATGTTCAACGACTCAAACAGTAATACTTCAACAACCCCATTGATATTTCTCCAGTGTTTCATGGCTAACAGCTAAGTGAAACTGTTTTGCAACACTTTAATTTCTGGTATCCTGAAGCAGCAATGCTGCAGCTACTTCAATATAATCACACTCACAAAGAAAAGAAAACTCGTGTAACAGCATGTAATACATGAATTATGACAGATCCCTGTTAAGAATGTTAAGTGTTTATTCCACCCCCCCCACTGCTACCTGCATAACCAAACTCTGTGGACACAGTTACTCAATATTCTGGGTATTCTGAAAAGAATAGGCAATATTAATTTCAGTACACTGATCAAATTACAAATGAATTGTTCTGCTAACACAGACCGCCGAAGTGGTTCATGTTGGAAAAAAATTTTTCCTGCTCTGTGTCTTCATGACACAAACGAAAAGTGTCCCAATTTTATCTATCAGAATTAGCAGAATTTGGCCACAAAAGCAGCACAAGGAGATAGCACCATAATGTCACCCCTTTCAAAGCTTGCATTTCTGTCCTGCTTCAGTAATAAGTGTTGCGCATAAGTGAGTTCTTTTCAAAATTATTAATCACATACTCTCTCCCTATCTCCAGGTACTAGAGCCACCACTCAATCTTCTTTCCAAAATTACACACATTCTTACATTCTACAGAAATAAAAGAAAATCCTTGTTCAGCGTGTCTCTATAGCCAGATGAACATAAAAAACACAGCTGTGCATGCTGCTGCAGAACTCCTCTGATCAATGGCAGCAGGCCACAATGGCCCCAACCAGCATCCACAGTGAGGTTGCCTGTCATTTTTTTATTAATTGTGTTTCTCCCCAACAGTGTGTGATTTTAAAGGGCCTATGAAGACAAAATACGGCATTGTTCAATTTGAGAGTGCTAGCTGTAACTCACTCAGCTCAATTCCAGAACACGAAAAACATTTTTCAACCTACAAAAAAAAAGGCAAGAAATATCGCAAAGCTTTCAAATTTTGTGCTACAATGACATAATATGGGCAGGAGTGGCATGTTATCAGGCAGCACTCAGAACGTAGTTATGAGTCTGTTAACTGCACATTTGCATTGAAGTGATACACTTAAACAGAACTAAAGGGCCCACTACAGTCACCCGGTCCTATTTCTTGGTGGTGGGCGGCCACCAATTGCGAAAACGAGATTCGGCGGCGTCACAAAAAAAATCGTACGCAAAGTGGCTGGGGAGTTGCCACTGCGTCATCTGTTCTCCTTCATATCTCAATTATTTGTTGGAAGTTTGCGATAAAACTAGTATCATTGTTATTCGGATAATGTGGTCTTTCTAACAAACAAAACTTGTATTTTGTCTTCATGGATTCTTAAAAGGCCCACCCTGCTATTCTCCTAGAAATGCTCGTTATGATCTGAACATCAACAGGCCTGGAAAAGAGGCAATTGCAAACCATCACGTTCTGCAAAACCATTAGAGTGAAAATAATTTTACACCAGCAGCTTTGCACTCCTGTTGCAACGCTCAGCCGTAAAGAGGGTCCCTACCTTTGTTTCAGATGACAGCTGAAGGGGGCACAGCGCAGAGTCCGAATGACTGACAGAGTATGGCGCAGGCTCAACGCGTAAGCACGTCTAAGGTGTGTCAGGCATCACAAGGGCATGCACTTCGTTCTTATCATGCGAGCACGTGTTACGTAGCACATTAGTGGGAACACCACGCACAGTATGCTGGCCAAGCAGAGGACGTAAGAACATGCTCCCCTTACAAATCAAAGATTTACCAGAAGGAAACGTAAGAACAGGCAACAACAACAAAAAAAAGTCCTTTTTATGCATTCTCACAGAGGAAAGTCTGACAACTTTGTCCATGTCTTAGAACTTAATCGGCATTCATCAGCCCAGGCACAAACCTGAGCACAGGAATGAGGGCCCATAAATACTGCAGTGGCAATATTATTTAAAAAAAAAAAGTTCAGAGTGGATGCGTAAACTGAGTAGCCAAACGAGCACTGTAGCAGTTTAAGGCAAGGAACAAATAATTTAAAGCGCTTCTCTGAATATAAATAAATGCAAAAGCATGACGTCAAGCCAGCATCACACCGCACGCCTCGAAAACATGGGAAGAACATTTTCACGCACCTTGACGACAGGGGGAACAAAAAAAATCTCGAAACAGCATGAAAAGCCAAACCGATTGGCTTGTTCATTGCTTTTCTTGTACTAGAGTTATTTA
This sequence comes from Haemaphysalis longicornis, assembly GCF_048455015.1. Lineage (NCBI taxonomy): Eukaryota > Metazoa > Arthropoda > Arachnida > Ixodida > Ixodidae > Haemaphysalis > Haemaphysalis longicornis. The sequence continues at coordinate 265,039,323 of NW_027526295.1, read as the reverse complement.
ATACTTGAAGCTCAAAAAGGACGAACATGACTTCGTATCAGCTGTGGGACTGCACAAGTTGGTACTTGATGGGTGATCCTCAAAGTGCAATGGTACGTCTAGCCACTTGGCCGTCCCCTGTAGATGGTGTGAGTGCACTCCACTGTGCAACCACTGTGCTTGCAAAACGATGTGAGAAATGAAAGAGGCAGGAGAGATAGCAAGCGTTGCCACTGTGAGCAAAAGTGCTCCATCCCTTTCGACATTGCGTAAAAGAACTAGGTCATTCAAGTCAAAAAATAACCTTGCCATCAAATTAGGATGGCGGTTTCTTTCGTTAGAAGCCCGTCGTTCAAATGTCCTGCAGTGCTAGCTATTTTATGTACCCAAAAGTGCCGGTGCTGCACAGCGGCCATTCTTTCCATCAGTCTGTGCTGCGAGATCACCCACAATTTTGTTAGTGTCTTTTCACGAATTACGGAGGTCTAAGTTTTCAAACTTTTCATCCGCTAGTGTGACAAGACACAAGCTTCAAACTCTCCTTTAGAAGCTTTGCTGCGAAGCTAAACCCATTTTGAGTATTTGTGCAACCAAAGCATGCCTTTCCTTCCCAATGCAGCTTCCCATGAAAGCTGCGACGTTCCTTTACTCATAAGCATATGCCCACAAATGTTGTAGACCTTCGCAGGCAAAAAATTTTCAAAAAATCAGGCAGTCCGAAAAAAACAAATGTTCGCCTCAGGCGCTCAATGCCATAGTGCTGGGAAAAAGTCCGAATAATCAAGCATGTCTGAAAAATTAGACGTCCGAAAAATCGGTCGTCAACTGCATTCGCAAATGAGTTAGCAAGTAAAACAATCAGCTAATTTGCTGCGCACGTTCCATGTTTTCTTTGTTCATCTAAAAGAGGGGACTATTGATCACCGAGTCAACAAACATTGGGCAGTGAAATTTCGATATATGAATTCCCCTACATTTAAAATTAACACTGTTGCCTTTTGAGCTGACATAAAGTTAGGTGGCTTACGCAATGGCTTTTGAACTTGTGCTGCACAAAGTTTGGTCAAAGCAGCTGCCCCAAAACTCAATGAAGTTGCCTGTGTCCGTGATTAGGCCAATAATAACAGTAGGAACCCACAGAAAAGCACAGCAAATTTTGCAAGTGAGCGGTGCATTCAAGAGCGCGGAGTGCTATACAAAGACCCAGCATGTGCCAGCAGACAAAGCACAGCACATGATATGCCACGACAAGAGATATACAGCAAGAAAAAAACAAGAAAAGAGTGGACACTGCCACAGAAACTTTCACAGAGGACACGAACATTCCAGTGCAGTGAATGTCAGGAGTGAAAATTGCACGTACTTTGTGGACTGCTGGGGATCACCTTATCCTCAAGCTTTTTCTGTAGGCGTGAGGAAGCACGTAATGATAACCTAGTGCCATCCATTGAAGGTGCTAATTAAAGAATCAGTATCCGACACTTCCCTCCCACACACATTCCTCGGAAACCGTTTCCACTCTCTGAGCACTTCAATTGCATTTGTTAAGTGAATGGCTCTCTCTCTCTCCAAACTGTACCCGCAGCTGTTTTTCCATGCACCCCTGACGACCCGTGTACAGACGCCGACTACAAGGTGCCACAACGGAGAAAGCACACCCGGTGCACAGCCTGGGCCAACGCACTAGCCCCGAGAGGGTAGCAGCGAGAGACTGCACTAGGTCACGTACTACACACAAATGAGACCACTCGAGACTGTGCTCAGAGAACCTCTACACGGTCATGCTGCCTTGTTGTCTGCACACTGCACATGCTGTGAAACATCAACACTCCACAAGGTGCATGCACACATTAGGGGAGGGGTCGAAGCAGAGCGAAAATGTGCAGGAGTACGGGAAGGGGTCCCCGGAAGTACGGTTCCTCCTCCCCTGCGCTGAAACAGTGCCCCGCTGACCAGGAGAGTTGGAGATGAAAAGCACTTTTTAACAGCAAAGCTGTTCAGCAAACCGTAATTTTTCGTGTCCGCAGTTTAAAACACTAAGAAATTTCCAAGTGCGCGCACATGAGCGCGGGCCTCGCAGCAACTGCCCAGCAGTTTAAAAAAACCAAGCAAATGTCTAGCGCTCGTGTGCCTGACGCTCGCATGCCTCTCAGCGACCACCCAGCGTCCCCGGCGCACGTTTGTCAAGCCAAGCATACCCACAAGAGACATCGGCCAAGATCGTAATCATGGCAACACTTGCCCTGAAGGAGAATGACACGTCATAGCGTACGCCCCTCCAAGGTGATGTCCAATGATTATCACTTCCAAAACAATGAAAGAAGCTCACATGTATGGCAACAATGATGCAGTAAAGGTCATTGTGGCAGCGAAGAAGAAGCAAATTGGCTGCAATCGTGGACAAACCTTCGTGATGGTCGTGAAGGTTGTGTACAGCTGCGCTATCTTAAAAGTCTTGCGCGTTAGTGTGAGCTTCTTTCACTTTTTTCTGGATGGTGCAGCAAGAGGGATCCAGCAAGAGTTACCTTTATGGTTAATGAAGATGACTGAAAATTCTTGCCATCCAGAAGCAATGTTTAACTTAGAACCTTTACCGAATGGCTTTTTTTTTTTTGGTGCGAGAAGGGGAGCTTTTTTGCCTCTTCGTATCAACTACAGCTTATGCATGATCTCTGCAGGTGCGACAGTAGAGACAAAAATTTTTTTCAAAGCATTATTCAAGAATTGGCCCCCAGTACACAGGGGCACCATGCATGTATGTCTGTTGACAAATAAATACAAGTGCAGCAGCACGAATACACAAAATGCAAAGTTTTACTGCTGGCGGTCAAACAATGACGCAGTTCATTTCCCATTTTAAAGTGGGATGCATTCGGTTTGCTATTAACTAATAGCCACAGTATGATACGACTCCTGTAAGCAAAACAATCAGGTTTACTCATGGCCACATGCTTGTGCTTGCAGTGCGGCACCTGCCTGGAAGCTATATAGCTGCTCTTTGTAGCTGTACGGCTGAACTTCAGATGGACGTCAAATTTTCCCTTCACAGAAACCTACTCCACCTGAGAGGTTTCTCTAAGCACGTCGATTAAAGCTTCTTTCCCACTTCGAGTTGTTGATCGATTCACTCTCACACTACCAACAGCCAACCTCCTCATTTGCTCGGTTTGTAAAAAGGTACGTCGGGTTCGAATCCTGGACCAGAATGAATTTTTCTCCAAAATTGATGTTCCAAAGACAGCTGCGTACTCCCCTTGTGGCTGTACAGCTGCACTTCAGGCAGATGGGGAATTTTCCCTTCACTATACTGGAATACTAGCTACCAAGTTGTGCCTGAATGTACTCACTTAAAAAGACCCTGAAGAGTGACTGGAGTGGCGCATTTTTCACAAAGGAGGAGCCCGTCGTGCGTGACACAGATAGCAGCAAACACAGCCTGCCATGTGAGATGTCATCGACCTCAATCAGCGTAGTGTGCTGCCCAAGAGCAAAAGCAAAAGAATGCCAACACAGCCTCCTAGTGTGAAGTAGGCTCTGGGGGGCAAACAGCTGATCCCCTCAATGGTCAGCGAGGCACAACTCCGACTTCAGCACAAGGGAGAAAGCCATGCGAGTAAAAGGAGGGTTCTAATGACGGTGGTCAGTCGCACTGTGGCACCTCCCTGGGGTAGAGAAAGCCAAGGACAGAGGGGAGTGCAAGATGCGTCGATCTGGATGGCCGCCTGCCACACTGCACTGCTGCTCTCTACCCCGTGCCTACGACAGTTCTCAAGAACAAGAAAGAACATGCTTCTAGCACTTGCCGTGGCTAAGCAACACACCTATTCTACCCTCAGTTTGCAGTTCGCATGCTACTGTGCTTTGTAATGTTCCCTGGTGTTAAAGCAGTATTATGGAGGGAGCCAGTGTCTGACTTAGCAAGTTGATAAATTCCAAAACGTCACTCACCATTACCTACAAGGCATCCAAACCTCAACCAGCTGTGACTCGACCACGAAATGATCGACCTTGCACTACGCTTGTTTTTGCTGAAGTGTGTTAAAATATTCTGCAAGGCCAAGACTGCCCATGTTTATCAGGTGCACCATGGCCAGCTAGAAAACAGGTGACAAGGAGCTAAATCGCCGCGTGCCCTGCATAAGTTGGCTGCTAGTGTGAGGCATGCTGATGTGCCAGTTTGTTGCCGTGACCATCCCTGCATAAAGTTAGCACATGAAAAGGAATAATTAAAGTGCGAGTTTTTGCCAGGAAGAAAATGCAACCTGTAGTTTCACTCCGACGAAGCATTAGAAGCCGATGCTAACACCACGCTAGGTTGCTAAAAGCACGCCGGCATCAAGCTCCCAAATGCTCAAAATTGTCATCTCGGCCAACCTTGCTAACGACATATGCCAACCTCACTTTCTAGAAGCTAGCCTGCCAAGCAAGTGCCAGAGCGCATGGATCCCAACAGCCTGATTGCCCACCTGCCTTCCACGGCTCCTCAACTGGCAGGGGTTGGGGCGGCCATCCAGTCGAGCGGGGGAGCCCTTCTTCCCCCGTAGGAGGAGGAAGGGAAGGGGGAAGAGAGAGGAGGAGGAGGAGGTTACCTTGGCCGAAGCGAGGGAGCCGTTGAAGAGCGCGTAGCTTTGCTGCTGCTGCTGCTGTTGCTGTTGGTGCAGTTGCTGCTGCCTCTGCGCGTGTCCCAGGTACCAGTAGGGACTTACCACGGCTGCCGTGGGGAGCTGCCCCGGGAGCATGGCCTGCAGCGGCATCTGCTGCAGCAGCGCGTTCTTCAGGGCCAGGTGGTTGCGGCCATTGATCAGCAGCTGGTCCTTGAGGTGCTGCGGCGGGTGGAAGTACTTGCACGGCGGCTTCTCCCGGTTACAGCGGCCCTGCACGGTGGGAAGAAGGCACAGGACATGTTGTTTCATCTGTCACACTAGTGTAAGCCTGTTATACCTAGTGGCACAGGCTGAGACATTTAAATATTTTATGTTCTTTTTAACTTGCCTCACAATATCCATGTCACACTAGTGTACGGGCACTTGCCGATTGACCACCCCACACCATCTGACATCACCAATCCCTACATGTGCGGCACTATGAAGATGGCATCATGTATGCAAGCCACGCACGCATAATAGGGCATGCTGCATACGAAGTAAGGCGTCAGAGCGGGCAAAATTACGCATTCCTTTATTCAGCTTGCACTTGCAAAAGAAACGTAGACAGAAGCTTGTCTTGTGGCCAGGTAGCCTTGATGAACGTGGTTATAGCTGTGGTGGCAGCCAGTGAGAGTGAACTGAACACAAGGATAAAAGGAACTTGTTCACTGGTGTGGCTCATAATATTTAACATGAAAAACCTTCTCAGAAGCAAGAGGGCTTGCTGAAAGGACGTAATTAGGCTTCCGTGCTTTCTGTTACAAAACTTGGTAATAAAAGTGCACCGAACTCGATCTGGAAATTGCATTCAGCAAAACTACTACAGGCATGGCGAATTGCTACGGTGACAAGTTCATGGGTGTGCATCACTGAAGGAAAAAAATGGGGTGTAGCACGTTGAGGCAACAACTGGGTGAAGTGTATCGTAGCTGAAGGCTGCTGATTAATTCTTACGCTAGTTTTGGCACACTGCTGTCACTGGAGCCAAGCATCGCCTGTATGGTCTTGTGCCTCATCCACAATGCCACAGCTATGGCAGTCATCGAGTGCTGTCACTGCACCGTCAGGTTTCCATCACATTTAGAGATTACCTTGTCACTCTAGTTCAGTTGTCACGCTACTTCAAACAGCTGAACAGCATGAGCTACATAGGTGGTAGAGAAATGGCGTTTTATGCTGCTCATCGCCACAGCAGCTCAAGAACTTTCAAAACTTACACTTGAACAAAAAAAAAAAAATGTATGGCGAAATGGCTTAGGCCACAGTGAATGCTGCACTACAATGCCCGAACAGGAACAAGTCAACCAACAGCGACTGGGATGTGACAGTATGACGTGTGGTTTGACTGAGTAATGAGCGTACTGGGTCTCCCGCAGATCCTCCCCTCTCACTTAGTTTCAACTGACATGCGCACTGTTTAAGCTGCACAGGTGGTTTGGCCAAGGGTGAACGAGTGAAGCTTCATTCCCCCCCCCCCCCCCCCCCAACATTTAGAATGCTAGCTTAACGACGCTTTGCATCAAAAGGTACAATCATGCATGTAAAATAAGCAACGGGAAAGAGAACTTAATCGTTTTATTTAGTTTAATTTGTGTAACTGCACCTTACACCTATAATTTGCAACTTCTTGATACTGAGACTGATTAAATGGTCGAAAACTTTTTTTCTGTATATTTTTGTTGTTAAGTTTAATGTGCACAGATTGAAAAATGTGTACTTATGCCATCGCCCCCCCCCCCCTTCCCCACACACACACACACCTTTTTTTTCTTCTCTACTATGGCTGCAAAGTAAAAGGAGGGCAAACCCGCGACACAAGCACTGCTTGGTTGGCTGCAACCACAGTTGCACAGCACCGAAAAAGAAAAGGCGCAGCAGCCACACAAAAAACCACATGCTGCATGCACTTAAACCACACATCAATTTTCACAAGGAAGGAAGGACGGGGGGGGGGGGGGGGGTAGTTTCTAGATAAAATACCGTCTAAATCAAAAAAACGAAAGCAGGAAGATAAAACTTGACCGCCACAGCCTGCACATAATGCACCCAGCGAACCGATAATTGAAGAAGTCGCGTATCGCGTGACACGATGTACCGCACACTTCCACACGCTGCTGGCCCGCTTGAAGTCAGGGGGAGGCGGGGGAGAGATTACTAGGAAGGAGAGAAAAGGAGGTTCCTAGCTTCAGGCGGCGAGCCACGAACGACCTCCGGGCCGTTGAAGGCACCGGTAATCCTAAACTTTCTTTTTTCGGCGTTTTGTGCGAGGGTGAGTGCCATGGCGGCCAGGGGGGAGAAAAGCCCGAGCCTTTGTCTCAGGGCGAGCACGCACACATAGCTGCGCAGCACCTGGCCTGGGCGACGAGGCAAGGGTTGGCTGCGGGCGGCCCGACGCGGCTGCCATGGCAACGCGCCCTCAACACACACACCACGGCGACCCGTCACGTTCGCGGCGCCAGGGTCGGCCGCTGGAGCGGAACCGGACGGTGGGACGACCGGCCGAAGCGCTACTGCCACAACTGTCGCGCCACGTTCGCCGCAGTCCGCACCGAGTGTGCCGACGACGCCCAGGGTTCCGAATAAAACGGTCGAGCTACAGACGGCTTCAGCGCGGATGACGCACTATCGGCGAACGCTGCAGCTGCGCAACTGCGTTTGCCAACCACGCAGTCGAGTCCACGAACGGACCCATAAGAATTCTGCTGTGGCCTACTGCAGAAATGAAAGCGGGGAGAGAAACGCGACTGGACTCGACAAGCAATGTTTGGGGAAACTTAATGCGTGCTACTCCTGAATGTGTACTCCACGTTGCAACTGGTTGTCCACTCTTGCGCAGTGGCGATTTTCCGCTCTAACAGAAAGTGGCTCGTCATTTCAAAACGTAACGAAAAGATCGTGGAGCCAATATGAAAGTGTTTTCGCTTCACTGGAGCACCAAACATGACAATCTACACGGCGGCTGCACTTGGAGTAAAAATGGTGGCGACAACCTGCAGACTTGTTCTGTACCGACAAAACTAGCTGACGCTCGTAAAGGCAACCGCAATATTGAGGGAAGACCACGAGATTGAAAAACTAACTGTAACCAAACTTCAAAACGGCGTTTTTCTCTAGCGATAAGCGAACCAAATGATATGTGCCGTCCGCCGCCCAAACACGTATAGTGTCGAGGGCGTGACTGGGTAAAGGGACTGGTGTGCTTGCACAGCTGAGGGACCCGCCACGCTGGTCCCAACGTAGGTGAAAGGAGTGCACCCCACGTTTCGACAGCGTACCGACAATGCTATAGTATCTATACGCAAAGACAATTTGGTAAACTTGCTAATTCCTTTTACCTTTTTCGTTGTCCTGAGGCGTGTTTTGTCATCGCGCATGTATCGTAATAAAAAAACATTATTCATTGTTCACTGAAACGACTATCTAACCGTGCCGGGTAGTTTCATTTCGTTCACAATCAATTACAGGAGCAATTGCGGTTTTTAGCCGTGGTACAAATGCCGCATCTTCCAAGGCCGTTCTAGAAAACGACTGTAAACTGACAAATCAAGCTTTTTTTTTTTTTTTTTTTTTTTTTGCCTGGGATCATCTATAGTTCATACCACAAGCTAGGTGCATCACTGTGCAGGCTACATTGTTGTCAACAGTGCGTCCACTGAGGGCGCTTAACTCGCCGCGAAGGGGGTCCTGAAAGGACATTCCCTTCTCCCCTCTCGGCAAGTGGAACCGAAAGGCCCCGGCACCTTTTGTCGCTTCCTTCGCGGTGAGTTACGCGCCCTGAGGGGCGGGCTGTTGACAACAATGTAGCCTCCACAGAGCTGCATGTAGCTTGTGGTATGAACTATAGATCTCCACTGAATGCGATTTGAAAGCGATTATTGGTTGTGAAACTGACGTCCACCTGCAGGTTCCTCAAAGCTATCTTAACTAGGGTTACCAACCATCCGGATTTTGCGGGACTGTCCTGACTTTTCATACAATAGAGAGTTTTAGCATCCGTCCGTTCCGTTGCTTACGTTGTTACCGGGTTACCGGGACCCGTCCTTGCGCATGCGCGGGCGGAAGGGGAGGAGTCGCGTACATAGCGAA